>NC_143136.1:83550833-83851666 GCF_059928025.1 Delphinapterus leucas
CTAATCCTCAGTCATGAAGAGTTATTCCTATGTTTTCTCCTAAGACTTACATACATTTAACTTTTACATTTAGATCCATGATCCATTTTGAGTGAAGTTTTCTGTCCAATCCTCTTATTCTAACTTCCTTCTTTCTAAGATAAAGGGATGTCCTTCCCTTAAAAAAAATATGTTCTGGTTAATTATTCAGTGGAGATATAGGTTTTTAAACCAGGTAATATCTGCATTCCTTTCTTCTCATTTTAGGCAGTGACTTTATAATTCTTCTGACATTATGTATTATTCTTAATCTATGGATTGAAGCAACCAACAGAAATATTAGATCTGGGATATGGAGTACAATATACTTCTATTGTTTTCCTTTTTTGAGGATACTGGATGTTTGGGTGGACATGGTTGAATTCAGCTTAAGACTTTTCCAGGACTGAGGAGGAGGTGCTGTAGGTCACAAGATGCCAAGTTTCCACAAAAAGATGATAAAATCACCTGATAGACATGCATAAGGGCAAGTAATTCCAAATTATAGGAAAGGGTTTGCTCAAAGACCCGCTCTTCCCATGCCTCCTCATAAATTCTTGTTTCTTATAAGATATGGATTATTTCAGCAATTGGTGATGGGGGGGAGCTGGAATGTAAAAGAATTTTGAAGTATGGTGAAAGACATGCCTTTTGTCCAAACTACTGCTTTGAGTAGCAATTGAAATGCAGCCCTATCACTGTTCCGATACCAGTAGGCATTATTAGGTCACACTGACTTACAAGATACTGAGAACTAGAATGATCCCTATCATTTCTAAATTATACCTGAACCCCAAATGAGCTTAAGCAACTAGGCAGAGATACTGGCCATGATCACATATAGCTTATTCATCCCCAACTGCCACAGCAACTTGCTTGTTATTTATTTTATTACCAAGGGACCCTGAGATTCACTATAAAAATCAAGCATTGCTTTTCCTCAAAAATTAAAATATTGAGTATTTTTCTCTAAGTAGAATATGTTAATGTCTTTAATACATATTGTAGATCATATTATCTAAATATTTTAAGTTATTGAGTAAAGAAGCCATGCCTTATTATACATTTATATGGCAGGGTCAGCAAAAGCAAATATTACAGTGTCATGTAGTATGGGTAAGTAACTGGCTTTATTGGGGAAATATAATTCAAGGGTCAGTTAAAGAGAGGCAAATGGTCTCTTGTTGCCTCGTAATCCAAAAAAAGACAAATTGGACCTATGGCATTGCTGGATACTCAGTGGAATAATCCTCCAGGAGGGAAACCCAGCCCCCCTGCTCTTCAACATTCTTATGGTACAAGAGTGAGAGCAGCCTTGGATATAGGATATGAAAAGATAGCACTTAGCTAGAAGATAGTTTTAAGGAGAGTTCCATCTGTACAGGAAGTTATCTGAGAATGCTGGTGGCTAACACCTGGTGATCCCCTGATCAATTTGACTCGGATTTGGGGGAAAAGGAGGTGTCTGCTCCAGTCAGGCAACCTTAGCTATTGGGGTCTTTTACTTGAAAACACTTTGTATTGTGCCCCAATATATAACTCAGTGCTAATAAGAAGAATATTTTATCAGTAAGTGCTTGCTGAATAAAATATGCAGTATCCACATATGTAAAATAAGATAGGTAACTATATTCCTTTCCGTTCACCCAAAAATAAGAGCATAGAATCTCTTTTTTAATATATTTCCTATATAACAACTTGCTGTACTAAACTTCATAATAATTTATTATTTAGGTATTATTATCGACATTTCCTGACGTTCAATTAAAGGTTAAATAAATTGTCTAGTGTTATCTGGATCAAATTAGAAGATCTGTAATTTAAACCTAGATATACCTGATTCCACAGCCCAATACCCTCATTTTGATTTGTCAAGTGATAATTTTATAAAACTATACACAGCTGTACTCAGTTGTGCCTCTTTTCATGCATCAAATAAAAAATTCGATTTTGAACAGTGGAATTCTTCAGTTTTGCTCTACCAGTCTTCTGCTATCACTTGAACACAGCTTTCCTCTTACTTCATTACCAAACTCAGGATTATAGGATTGGTAGTGTGGCAAGAAGAGCTGGAAAATGAGGAGGGATAAAGAGATTTTCTGTTCCATTCTATCTAGAGCAAGTTTGGAATCTGAATGAAGGTCGAGGTGAGGGTGGGGTACAGAATACCATGGATAACATCTCTTAATTTTTGGAAAATGGTTTCAGGATATCCCGTAAGCCAGAATACTGGGAGAAGTTGATGTGAAAGAAATTCACAGGCCTAAGAAGGAGGAGAGACTTGTCTCAGTTACTGTATATTGATCTGTAAAGTGAGAATAATGAAAGGGATTTACAGTCTGGTGGTTTTAGGACTCTGTTTAGCCAAGAAATTCTTGGTTCAGCCAAATATTACTTAGATACATAATGAAATAAATAAAACACAACTGTTCTGTTTCTGTTTTTATTTGGTTGGGAACCATAGTCTGTTTTCCATTTTCATGATTTTTTTCTTCCTCAGACATCTTCAAGTCAGTGATTTCGTATATCCCTACTTAATACAGTTTAAAATTCGTGATTATGTTTCAAATTAAGTTTTATGACCCTTGAAGCCTAAGGCCATATTTTGACCTCCTCCGTGGCTTTACTCAGTGCCCAATAAACAGCATTATGTATGTGATAACTACTCCCAGCGTTGGTCGAAAGCTATTGATTGACCATCGGCTGAGGGGAGAAGAGCGTACAGTACCTTCATGCCTCAATTCTGGATCTGTTGGCAACCTCTGCCCTCATTAGGATAGTTGTCTCATCTATTATTGTGTCTATAGTATCTACTTTTGTACCTGGAATTCAGCATGCTCACGATCAATATGTTGGATGAAAAGACTTTTCAAGTTTCCAGCTATAAATTGGTTCCTATTGGGTTTTGAAATGGATTTTTATGGAATTTGGTAAAGTTCAGCAGCATCCATGAGAAGTGCTTGAGTATTTCTTGTTCCCACTTGTATATCTGGACCTCTGATGACTGATGTCTGGCTTTTATCCATCACTGTTTTACTTACTATAGACTACCTGAATAATCAGTGACCCTTAATACTCTGTGTTTCCATCCATCCATCCATCCATCCATCCATCCATCCATCCATCCATCCTTCTATCTGTTGTGGAATAACTTCCACTCTACCCTTTTTCTGGACCTCTGTAACATTACACATCATTACACATCATTTACAGGCTCAGCAGTACAAACCAAGATGGAATCCTCTTTATTATCAGTATGAGTTATCCATGTATGCTTCGGGCTAATGTCTAGCTCTAAATGGCGTGGGAAGACTAAAGAAAAAAGATATTTACATTTCTTATAAGGAAGGTCTTATTATAATGCAGAGGCCAAGATACATGTTAAAACATAATTTTGACCATTCTATCAATAACAAGATTTCACATTTGAATAAAGTTTTCAGTTTATAATTTCACAAAGTTTTCAAAATTATTTCTGGCAACAAATGCTGTTAACAGTGTGATTATTATCATCAGTAATTAGTAACAATGGCTGGGTGTCTCTGAAGAACCTGGAAATAAGGAAAATATCCTTTTTTTCTCCAAGTATTAGCTTTTAAAATCAACATTTATTAGATAAAGAAAGAGATGAGCACAGTCACCCATAAGATTCAACTCAAATTTGACAGAGTGCATCACTATATTTTTAAAAAATGGTGTCAAAATGGGCATTGAT
Source organism: Delphinapterus leucas (assembly GCF_059928025.1). Taxonomy (NCBI): domain Eukaryota; kingdom Metazoa; phylum Chordata; class Mammalia; order Artiodactyla; family Monodontidae; genus Delphinapterus; species Delphinapterus leucas. The sequence goes on from NC_143136.1 coordinate 83,554,567, forward strand.
GAGCCATGAAGACAGAATAATTATTTACAAAGAGAAATGTTAGAAATAAGTATTATTCCAAGCACCATCCAGAAGAGAGGGCCTTAAGAAATGGACTTGGACTATTACAATCCCATTGGCAAGATCAAGCCTTGCTATTATGACATTAAAACATAAGGCCATAGGAGTATGATACTATTAACATTTCAATTTTGATGACTTATTTTGTGCTGCTTCCACATTTCACCAAATAAGCTACTTATGATTTGGCTTTACCTGTAGATCTGCCTATAGGAGAGAAAGGACTGATTGCGCAGCTTCAAGTATACTGGGTTATGGGATAGTTATATTAGTTGGATATTTTGGGCTGCAAGTAACAGAAACCTATTTGTGCCAGCTTAAACAAACAAAAAATAACTAAATGTGAATATGTGAATTGGTAATGAAGATGTACTGCGGGAAAAAAAAAGTGTGTCTTGGAGTTTGTGGGGTTGCTTGCAGATAGGTCTCCGAAGTGGGCTAAAACGAAAAACCGGAAAGCCACAGAGAAGTCACAAGGTACTCTATCTCCAGCTCTCATTTTTCTTCTCCACATGGATGCTTCCTTTTTCATTTTCTATAAACAATTATTTCTGTTTCTCTAGACTACTTGGGAATTACAAGATTTTTACTTTATATTTCCCTGGCATACATGTTTTTACAATTAGCCGTATAAATAGAAACTATTTTATTTCATTTCTTTTTTATTATTGAGGTATAATTGACTTATTACTCACAGGTCCATGGACTGAGGGCCTTCCTCTTGTGTGCCCCTTAGATAAGACTCCCGTGGAGCTTACCAAAACCTCTCTCTTTCTGGTTTGAATTGACCAATCTGGCCTTAGCCTGGGAATACCAGAGCACTCCACTCATGTACCATAATAAAGACATTTGCTCTTGTTCCTGCCACTTTCTCTGCCTACACCCTGTTTGATCTCCCCATGTGGCTCCTCAAGGTTACCATATACCTGTTAAGTCCAGGACCTGTGTATAATAAACTCCTCTCTTTCAATTTCTTTTGCTCTTTTGTCGAATCATAGCTTACCATCTGACACCCTGGTGATTTACTTAACAAGTATTAATTTAAGAAAGTCACAACAGGTATGAATTTTAAGGTCCGCTTGTCAATTTCTGCAAAGAAATCCTTCTCAAATATTTATTGGAATTATGTTGAAACTATACATCAGTTTGGGGAGAATTGACATGTTAAAATTTTTGAGTCTTCTGACCAATGAATAAATTTGTCTCTCCATTTCTTTGGGTCTTCTAAAAATTTTCTTTCAGTAAAATTTTGTAGTTTATAGTGTACAGAACTTGGCACATTTTCAGCCACATTTATCTCCGTATATGTTTTACTTTTTAATCTATTGTAACTGGTATTTTCTATTCCAATTTTCAATTGTTTGTTATAGACATAGAAATTCAATTATTTTGTATATTGATCTTGTATCCTGTAATGTTACTAAACTCATGTAAAAGTTATAGCAGCTTCTGGGTGTTTCTCCCACATTTTCTTCATAGACAATTATGTTATCTGTGAATAAAGACAAGTTTAATTTTGTCTTTCCTACCTGGATACCTCTTATTTCTCTTACTTTCATTATTGCTTTGGCTAGAAATTCCACTAAAATATTGAAAGGAAGTGGTGATGGTGGACATCCCTTTCTTCTTCCTGATTGTAGAAGAAAACATTCAGTCTTTAAATATTAAACATAATTATAGCTGTAGGTTTTTTTCTAGATGCCATATATCAGGATTGGGATACTCTCTCCTCTTCCTACTTTGCTCATAAGTTCTTTCAGGAATGGATGCTGCATTTTGTTGAATGCTTGTTCTAAGATGATTATGTTTTTGTTAGTGTCTGTGTTGGGTGGGTGGTGTTTTTAGTTTGGTAACATGTTGAATGATCATGATTTAATTTCTAATGTTAAATTAACCTTGTATTCCAGAGATATACCTCATTTGGCCTTGATGTATTATCTTTTTTATACGTTGTTGGATCTGATTTGCAAGTATTTTCCTGGATACTTATGTAGCTTTGTCCATGAGGCATTTTGGTCTATGGTTTTCTTTCTTATAATAACGTTGTTTTCCATATCAGGGTAGTACTGGCCTCTGGAATTATTTGGAAAGAATTGCATTTTTATGTTATTATAATGGAATTGTTTTCTTAGTTTGCTTTTCAGGTTGTTTAATGCATGTTGATCTTGTACCCGGAGACATTGCTGTATTCATTTGTTAGCTCTAATAGATGTTTTAAGGATTCTTTAGGATTTTCTATATATAAGGTCATGCCATTTGTGAAGAGATAGTTTTACCTTTTCTTTTCCAATTTGAATGCCTTCTATTCCTTTTTATTGCCTATTTGCTCTTGCTAGAACTTCCAATGCAAAATTCAGTAACTGTGGTATGGGGAGCATCCTTCTCTTATTCTTCATCTTAGGGTGGAAAGCTTTCACTTTTTTTCACTACTAAGTATACTGTCAACTGTGAGTTTTTATAAATGCTCCCTATCATATTGAAGAAGTTTCCTTCTATTCCTAGTTTTCTGAGTATTTTTATTATGAAAGGTGTTGGATTTTGTCAAATGCTTTTGCTGAATTAATCAAGATGATCATTTTTTTTCCTTCATTCTATTTATATGGTATATTACGTTGATTGATTTTCATATGTTCAACCACTCACATTCCTGAGATAAATTTTACTTTGTTGCGGTCTATACTCCTTTCAGTATGCTGTTGGATTTAGTCTGCTAGCATTTTGTTGAGAATTTTTCCATCTATATTCATAAGTGATATTGGCTGGTACATTTCTCTCCTTGTGATGCCTTTATCTGACTTTGGTATTAAAGTAATGCTGGCTTCATAGGATGAGTTAGAAAGTCTTCCCTCTTCCTTTTGTGGAAGAGTTTCAGAAGAATTGGTTTTAATTCTTCTTTAAATGTTTGGTAGAATTTGCCATTGAATTCGTCTGGTCCTGGGCTTTGTTAGAAAATTATGTTTTGTTTTAAATTACTGATTCGATCTCCTTCTTTATTATACATTTATTCAGATTTTTAATTTCTTCTTGAAATCCATTTGGTGGTTTGAGTGTTTCTAGGAATTTGTCCATTTCATACAGGTTATTTCACTTAATGGAATATAATTGTTCATAGTATTCTCTTATAATCTTTTTTCTGTAAAGTCAGTAGTAATGAGCCAACTTTCATTTCTAATTTTAGTTATTTGCATCTTTTCTCTTTTTTTATTAATCAATCTAGCTAAAGATTTGTCAATTTTGTTGATCTTTTAAAAGAACAAACTTCGATTTCATTGATTCTTTATATTGTTTTCCTGTTTTCTTTATGTGTGCTCTAATCTTCATCATATCCTTAGGATGGAAAAAGCCATTCCGAGTTGCTCTCTGGTCATTTTACAGTATGACAACTCTGCTCATACTCAGAATCTGGACATTTAGATAAGGACCCAAGCTTAGGATTCCCAGCACAGGTTCCCACCTTGCTTTTCCTGAGGTACCTTTTAAAATAGCCACTTATATTTGAGCCTATGAAAAATTCGTGACTGCTGCCGCAACCACCGTATAGCAATAGGTGCTTCCTACCCTCTCTGTTATCTCCTGCTTGCTAGTGACCAGGGGAAGGAGCAGAGGACCTCCCTTCCCCTGGCTCATTGCGCCTCTATTCTGGTATCTGTAAGTAATAAAACTATGACTTTATTACCTTTGTGTGAGTGTATTGAAACAGCACCTTCAGTCAAAATACCTTCTGGGCTTTCACTTCCCTAGAGTGGGAACTTGGATGCTGAGGGAGCTGCCTGCCATCTTCATGTGGATGGCTTGTGCCCCTCATTCAATGGGTCATAATTGGCATATTCTTTGACAGCATACCAGCTCCAGGTTTTCCAGTATAATCCTTCCTTCTGGATTTAGTTTAGTCTGCTCTCTTTTTCTAGATCACTTAGATGTGAAGTTTGCTGTTGATTTGAGATTTTCTTTTTTATATGTTGACATTAACAACTATAAGTTTTCTTTTTTTAGGAGAAATTTTACTAATATATTGGAATATTAATATATTGGAATATTAATATTATTAAAATATAAATTTTAATAATATATTGAATTTAGCCTACTATATCCAAACATCATTTCAACATATAATTACTATAAAAATATTAATGAGATATTTTCCACTCTTAAGTCTTCAAACCCATTGTGTACTTTACATTGATAGCATATCTCAATTCTGACTAGCCCCATTTCAAGTGTTCAGTAGACACATGTGGCTGATGGCTACCATATTAAACAGTGCAATCTAAACCCTGAGCTCAAGATTTCTCTCCAGAGAAATCCTGATGGTCCAGATTTCCCTCCACCAATGAGACTTCCAATTCACTGCAAGGATGCAACTTGCCCCTCTGATATACGCGGTGAGTTTCCTGCCCAGATGGAAGACTAGAGAACCATGAGATGTGGCTGAACCAGTAGGCCTGGACCACTTCAGTATGAAAGTGTCAAAAGCCCATAGCCAGGGGACACAGTGAATGTTCACACATTTCGCTTTGGAACTATGGTCTTTGAAACTTGAGGAATTCACCTGTCAGCTTCCTGACTCTACCTGCCTGGGCCACTGTGCTAGACTTCCCATATGTCTGACACCATGTTTGTACCCTCCTTGGGGCTCTCTATATACGTTTTCTTCTAAGCACTGTTTTCTCTGCAACTGGTAAATTTTGATATGTTTGGCGTTCATTTTCATTTGTCACAAAGTACTCTCTAATCTCCCTTGTAATTTCTTCTTTGACCCATTGGTTATTTAGGAATGTGTTGTTTAATTTCTACATATTTCTTAATATTCCAATTTTCTGTCTGTTGTTGATTTCAAGTTTCATTTCATTATGTTTAGAGGAGATAGTTTTATGATTTCAATCTTTTTATATTGAGACTTGTTTTGTGGCTTAGCATATAGTCTGTCCTGAAGAATGTCTCTCGTGTGTTTGAGAAAAATGCATATTCTGCTATCATTGGATAGAGTGTTGTCATTATGACTGTTAGGTCTATTTGGTTTTTAATGTTATTCCAATTGTCTTATTGTTCTCTCTCTGGATAGTCTCTATCCATTACTGAAAGTAGAATACTGACATCTCCAACTATTATTTCTGTCTGGTATCATAATTCTTCCTGAAGAACTGCTTTTATTTATTTTATTTTATTTATTTTATCCCTACCTGCATAATAATAATTAAATTCCATTGTCTTTGATGTTTTGACAACTTTAAGTCATATAAAAATCATAGCTTTACTCACATTTCTTTTTTAATTTATGTCAATATGAAGGTATAATTTTCAAGGTTCAGAGGATAAAATTTTTCTACTTAATTCTTTGTTAGCTTGATTTATAACTTATAAGTATTTAGACATGGTTTACAGGACCCTATCAGAGTCCCAGAAGGAGAGAATAGAAGAGAGACAACTTTATTTTATTTTTTAAATTTTTATTGGAGTATAGTTGATTTAAAATGTTGTGTTTCTGCTGCACAGCAAAGTGAGTAAGTTACACATATACATATTGGGATCGACATATACACAGTACTATATATAAAACAGATAACTAATAAGGACCTACTGTATAGCACAGGGAATTCTTCTCAATACTCTGTAATGACCTATATGGGAAAAGAATCTTAAAAAGACTAAAGAACTGCTTTGAAATTTTCTTGTGGTACGGGTCTTCTGGCAATGATCTCTCTCTCTCTCTCTCTTTTTTTTTTTTAACATCTTTATTGGGGTATAATTGCTTTACAATGGTGAGTTAGTTTCTGCTTTATAACAAACTGAATCAGTTATACATATACATATGTTCCCATATCTTTTCCCTTTTGTGTCTCCCTCCCTCCCACCCTCCCTATCCCACCCCTCCAGGCGGTCACAAAGCACCAAGCTGATCTCCCCGTGCTATGCGGCTGCTTCCCACTAGCTATCTACCTTACGTTTGGTAGTGTTTATATGGCCATGCCTCTCTCTCGCTTTGTCACAGCTTACCCTTCCCCCTCCCCATATCCTCAAGTCCATTCTCTAGTAGGTCTGTGTCTTTATTCCTGTCTTAACCCTAGGTTCTTCATGACATTTTTTTTTCTTAAATTCCATATATATGTGTTAGCATATGGTATTTGTCTTTCTCTTTCTGACATACTTCGCTCTGTATGACAGACTCTGGGTCTATCCACATCATTACAAATAGCTCAATTTCATTTCTTTTTATGGCTGAGTAATATTCCATTGTATATATGTGCCACATCTTCTTTATCCATTCATCCGATGATGGACACTTAGGTTGTTTCCATCTCCAGGCTATTGTAAATAGAGCTGCAATGAACTTTTTGGTACATGACTCTTTTTGAATTATGGTTTTCTCAGGGTATATGCCCAGTAGTGGGATTGCTGGGTCATATGGTAGTTCTATTTGTAGTTTTTTAAGGAACCTCCATACTGTTCTCCATAGTGGCTGTACCAATTCACATCCCACCAGCAGTGCAAAAGTGTTCCCTTTTCTCCACACCCTCGCCAGCATTTATTGTTTCTAGATTTTTTGATGATGGCCATTCTGACTGGTGTGAGATGATATCTCATTGTAGTTTTGATTTGCATTTCTCTAATGATTAATGATGTTGAGCATTCTTTCATGTGTTTGTTGGCAGTCTGCATACCTTCTTTGGAGAAATGTCTATTTAGGTCTTCTGCCCATTTTTGGATTGGGTTGTTTGTTTTTTTGTTATTGAGCTGCATGTGCTGCTTATAAATTTTGGACATTAATCCCTTGTCAGTTGCTTCATTTGCAAATATTTTCTCCCATTCTGAGGGTTGTCTTTTGGTCTTGTTTATGGTTTCCTTTGCTATGCAAAAGCTTTGAAGTATGAGATTAGATCACTCCCTATCACCATACACAAAAATAAGCTCAAAATGGATTAAAGACCTAAATGTAAGGCCAGAAACTATCAAACACTTAGAGGAAAACATAGGCAGAACACTCTATGACATAAATCACAGCAAGATCCTTTTTGACCCACCTCCTAGAGAAATGGAAATAAAAACAAAAATAAACAAATGGGACCTAATGAAACTTCTCTTTCTCTTTTCTTAGAAGGTCTTGATTTCTGTTTCATTTTTTAAAGATAATTTTGCCAGATATAGATTTTTGTGTTGTGTTGATTGTTTTAATTCTGTTAGCACTTTGAAGATGTCACTCCATTGTCTTTTGGCTTTTATGGATTGTGCCATGAACAATAAATTACTTTATTTCTAGTAATAATAGCAAATAATGATACAAATAAGCCGTTATAGTGCTCAGTATATTTAGGTACAGTTCTAATAGCTTTCAAATGTTAATTTTAAGCATGTGTTTAACAAAGTGAATTTAACTGTGTTGTATACTTCTTGAAGGAATAAACATGCATACACATTTATGTACATACATACACCCATATATGTTAAAAAGAAGAATAAATGACTAGTGTCAAAACAGCAAAGAGATCTACTGTAAAAACTAAAAATTGCTTATTTAATTTAGAAAATGAGTGGTTGATAATGTTCTTAGCAAAATTATCTTTTGTAAAATATTTATAGGACTGAAATCACATTATAGTGGGTTGCAGATTTAAAGGCAATCGAAGGGAAATTAGGGTGATATAAGTTTTTATTTTGGAAAGTTTGCATGAGAAAATGGAAAAGTATAAAAATCATAATCAGAATAATTATAAAATTGATTATTATGATAAAATTATGAATATAGAATGCTAATTTTAAGCATTAGTTGCTTATGCTGAGGACTTTGCATAAAATATTTTAGTTAATTTTCAGTCTTATTATTTTGAGTGAGATTGTATTATCTCAATTTTACAAATAAGAAAACTGAAGCATAAAAATATTAAGTAGCCTATCTGTATTTTGAGAGCTTTGTTTAAAAAAAAAAAAAATCTCTCTCAGCACCCAGAAATACTCTAATTAATTGAATACAAGTTCTGTTTGTTTGTTTTGCTTGAGATAGATGGAGCATAACATCTTTCATTAAAAGATTTTTTTAGCATTAAGAAGTCAAAATGTTTACCTAGATATAACTGCCATTTGAAGCATAAACGGTAAAGCCAATTTGGAAAACACTTGGCAGTATCTACTGAAATTTAAATGCTCATTTTCTTTTATTGTGTATGGAATTTTCCAGAAATGTTTCCCCCAATGTGATGATGACATTCTTCCAAAAGATCAAAAGTAACATCTATATTTCATTCCCTGACAACTAGAGGGCTGAGGCCTTAGATATCATAGTGTAGACACAGGCCATCCCTGTTGTGCCTTGTTTGAATATCTGACTCACAGAAACCATGAGAGATAATAAATAATTGTTGTATGTAGCCAGGAAGTTTTGAAATAATTTGTTACCTAGCAAGAGATAGCTAATTGCCTTTGTTCCAGTGATTCCACATTTGGTATGTATTCAAGAAGAATCTTGCATGATAAGGTATATATGAAATATTTGTTGGATCATAATTTGTAAGAGCAAGAAACTTGAAAAACTAAGTGTCCATAAATTGGAGACTGGCCAAATAATCTTAGGATATATATACTATGAAACACTGCACCATAGTTTAAAAAATGTATATATCTGTGTGAAAAGTTTTTCAATTCATGCTGTTAGATAAAAACAGCAAGGTACAGAATGGAACATAACATTTATGTAAAACATGTACATACATACCTCCAAAATAATATTACACGTCTTCAACTGTAATATAAAAATAAGAGAAAAGTGGTATATGGTGTACACTTATCTAACGCATAAAAGAGGTAAGAGTAGTATCATAAAGTCAACCTAATATGAGTTAAGTAGAAAGAGAAGTTATTTGGTGGCCTGTTCTGTGCCGTGTGTTGAGCTATGAGTCTCTGGTATTATATCTCTCATAATAGTCCTATGAAGTATATTTATTATCATGGTTTTAAAGAAGATAAACTAGGGTAAGGGTATTTAATATGTTGTACAGAGACTAATAACCATGGCTGATCAACTACGTAATTGCCTCTAGAGTCCAATTTCTGCCTTCTTAGTACATATGGACCCCTCTAAAGGTACATATTGCTTTTGAAATGTATCTTTAATTAAATAACTTACTAAACCCACCCAACCTTAGTTTCCTCATGTGCAGTGCCAAGAGGCTAACCAGAGGTATTACGTGGTACCTTTAACTGTGAAATTCTGAAAGCACGTTGTACTTTGATCCAAACTAAATGGACATAAGCTTACTGGTCTCAAGTTATTTGTTGCTTTTTTAAAATTTCAGTAGATATTTCTACTATACCAAAGGCTGAGCACATGCAAATCAAGGACATTCAGAGTTCTTCAGAGTTCTCTTTGAGCATTTTGAAGAAGGATTAATAAAGTTTCCATGCCTGTTCTGAGAAGGCATGGAAAGGCATATTAATTCATTGATACCAACTCCACAGGCAGATGCAACAGGTCATCTAGCTGAGTGTAAGCAGAGTTTGCTTAAGGCTGGATTCAAATCTCATTACCATAATTGAGGGACCTGGACCTTCTTCTGTGACAGCCTCATCAAAACCGTGTCCTAACCACTTGACTATGTTGTGGTTCTGTGAGAAGTGGCCTATCACATGTGGCATCCACATTTTGGCTTAAGTTAGTTCCAGTTCAGTTTCTTTTTCACTGTGAACCAAATGTTTCTGGAAGAACAAGATCTACTCTGGTCCTAAATTAGAGCAAATAGTAAGGGAAGAAAATCAGTTTTAAGTGGAGGGTACTAGAAGAACAAAACCCCAGTGGTGTCCAAGAATACAAAGTAGTCAAGAAACTGAGGGAGGTCAGGTTGGCTGGTTACAAGCGTGTTCTTTTATCTGTCTATTTTGTGTACTGCATGCATATGGAAAAATATGAAACAAAGGAATAGGGGAATGGGCAAAGGAACAAGCTTCAAATGATGAGATTATCTTTCAGGACAGGAACCAAGTAATGTTGGCCTAAGGCATGAAGCATTTGTTTTATTCAGATTCTTTGTAATGTGTTGGTTCTTAATTCCCACCTGCACTTTTCTTAACCGAATACAATTTAAATCCCCATGAACGCTCAGGTATTCCAGTTTATCATCTTATGTCAGTGCTATCCATTCTTGTATGTATAGTGCCGTGCTTCGTCACTTGGCCATTTTACTACCCATTAGTTTCCTTGAACATATTCTTTTCTATAATAACGAGACAGTGTCAAGAAATCTTGTGGTAAGATCTTAATATATTTTTAACTGGAGGACTCCTTTAAAAAATGAGTCAATGATGAAGGATTATCTTGTACCGAAGGAAAAATAAAAAGTAGAAAGGTAATGAATCTGGACTTTGACATGCCATATATCTTATGCAGGGACACCCAAGAACTGTTGAAGAACGTTGGAAATATGCCAGAAATCATCGTGGCAGGACGGTAGCCAGGTTGATGATGATGCATTGTCATTTTACTTTTGGAAAGTCCTGTGAGGTTCGCTATGGAGTCTGGCGATAGCAGTTACCATTACTGAACTTCATTTTATTCACTTGGGCAAAATAATGTCATTCCACTTAAAACATACAAAATTACAAACTAATAATGAAGCTCTCTTAATGGCCCTTAGAGTGAGGAGTTAACCTTGATGATAAAGTGATGTAAGACTTAATAAACCGTGTTTCTGGCTGAGTCCCAGAGAGAATGAATTGTGTGTGATTCAGCTGTGTGGAATCAATAATAACTGACTGATGCCTGACACTAGTTGAGTATGAGGTACTTATGCACAATAATTACACAGGTATGGAGATACCCAGGCTTTCTCTGCCACCCTCACAATGCTTCCTTTTTGCTTTGCTTGTCGTCAGATGACTCGCCTCTGTGATGTGAGCCTCAACTGCTTCGGGTCTGTGTTCGACTATGCTTCCCTAACAAGTACCGTCTCACTATGGAAGCAAGTTAAGCACATTTATATGTTTTAGATATTTAAGTGCTAAATAATGATAAACCTTAGGTAAATATTTGTAAACAGCCAATAACAAGCTTTGCAGTAAATTGGGTAAATACACCAGAGTTATATTCAAAGATCCTTTATTGTTGAGCAACTCCACTTAAAGCTGTCACTTAAAAAATTTACAAAGCTTGGAGATTGGTGGAACGTTATAGACGAAGAACATGCATAATGTAGAATTTTGAGGAAAGGACATTGGGGCCCCATGTAAGAAGGCACTTGCCTAACTAAATTCACTTCATGTTCAGTCTTGTACATTGAGGAAAAAACCTTTCTTGTGAGTGTTCTGACATAAAGAAAACTGAGGATGTGGAATTATGTAAGTAAAACTCTTGAGTGCATGATGTACATAATATGCTAATATATTCATATACAATAAAATGTGTGTTTGTCTACCAGTATATTTATTCCCTGTACAATTTAAGAAGGTAGCTTGTCGGAATATTATTTAAATGAGTCTAAAATCAGTCTAGGGATGATTGGTTGTGTGGTCCAAATGTGTAATGGCCTCGTGTAATATTTGAGGCAGATAAGATTCTTGGGTTAGCTTAACAGGTGTGCATACCTGTGCCCAGTGCTGGGCAGCATCTTCCCTTTGCAAGCTGACCCATCGACACTCTCATTGCCCTTTTCGTTTGACCAATTTGATAGAGTTTTTCACTGGATATGTTAGTTCTGTTTTACATAAATAGTAACAAAAGTACATTTATTGTATAAATAGTGATGATGATTGGAATACAGTGAAATCTAAGAACCGGTTTAACTGCTGAGAATTTGTAGGCATACAGTGAGGGTCTCGGAAGACGGGCTCTAGGCTCAGAATTCCAGGCTGAATTTGGGGTGTGATAAAACACTGTGACAGTTTTATGGATTGTGGGAATATAAGGCTATGTGGTCCACATCCTATATGGAACACTGGGATGGTAGGCGAGGGAATATTTCCATTACCCATTAAGTGGAGAAGAATACAGCATTTGCAGGATGTGAGAAAGAGTTCAAATGAGCTGGTCAGGATGCTAGAAAATATCAGGTTGGGCTATGTAATTGGAGGCCAGTGGAGACTGTGTCCAGGAAAGCTGTTGCCGGTGTGGAAGAGCCATGACAGCTGGGAAGTAGCGAGGAGTTTACAACTCAGCAGGGCCATCATGAACAGAAACTAACCTCTGATCAGACTTTTTCTCTTGAGGTCACGATCAGATTAAGTGTGGATACCAAAGTTATCCAGCCCATAGAAAAGGAAAAAGAAAAAAGCAATCTTAATTGGCTGAATTTAAACTTGAAATGGCTGAAAAAAAAATGATCAAGCTTATCTAATATTAACTAATTGATTTTTCTACCACTACTGAGAAAATAGTTTGAAAGTAAAGATGAAGTTAATATAAAAAATCAAGTTATATTTTGCCCATCAGAATTTGTGGCTTGAAAAGCCACATCTGCTTTTTGTTTGCATATATGTGTAAGTGGTTATGGAGTTTACACTGGAATTTAAGGCACTGAGAGCATTATAAAAAAGATGAGTTGTTGAGGTTGTTTTTTTTTTTTTTTGAGCAATAGAGAATTCGGGTAGCTATAATTCAAATTTATAAAACAACTGTTGACAAATATTTCAATATTATTGGTTTCATGACAATAGATATGCTATATTGATACAATTTTATGATGAGATTTGTAATCCAGAATTAATGTTGTTGACTTTGCTGTTGGTTTTCTTTAAAAATTCTGTTCAGTAAATGTGTAAAGCTTAATGATAGCATGTGGAGAAGAGGAATTGGGAAATTCCTGACCACATTTTGAGCTATAGTGGCCTCCAGGTAGCTTTAACTTCTTTATTTCTCTTATACAGCAATTTATACTAATTACAACAATTCATTTTAGCTAACACATGTGGAAACAAATAAAAATGTGGAACTATACACAATGAAATAGAAACCGATCATAAAATTTTAAAATAAATTTTAATATGAGCAGTTCCATGCAGCTGCATATTCAGACTTTCCTTCTTCCTATTTACTTCCTCAAATAGTTCACTAGTTTTTGTTATTTCGTGATCAATGTGAATGCCGCAGCCCAAACAATTCTGAGCAATAAATAATATAGGAGAAATTCATTATCATATAAACTTCTTAGAAATAACATTGAGTGTCAAATCACTGGAGATAGTAATAACCAAATTGGATGTTATGAGACTTTACTAATATAAACTGTATGTTTCCACATTCTATTACTTGAATACTTGAGCAATTAGATGCCACCAGTAATGTTAGATTTGACTAAGGGTTTTAGGCCTAGTGCTTAAGAAGCTTAGCTATGAACATTAGCTAACTACCTTTTAGAACTAGAAAAAATAATCAGAGTATTACAAATGAATTTGATTTCTTTTAATCGTATTTGATTGTATGATACCAGAAATCAGGACAGTGAAAGTACTAATAGTAGCAGAAATGAGCAAGTTTGCTTAATTGAGTAATTAAGTGAAATATACACTTATTTTGTTCCTGCCCTGTGCCAGGTAAAATTCTGGACTCTGAGAAAACACAATTATCAAAGCATTTTTATTCTCACAATAAATTAAGAATCTATTTGGAGAGAAAAGCATGAAAAAAAAAGAACACAGAATGTAATCTAGTACCATAGATAGTATAAAATAAGTGATGTACAAGGGGCAGTGAGAGCTCAGTAGACTTAGGTACCAAGTGAAGAAGAGAGAGTTAACTGACCACTAATACAAAGTTGTTAGACACGATGTTTTCCCCCAAAGGACTGCACTTTCCAGGCCTTCTTACATCAATGTGCCATATCTTCTCTTTCTTTAACTTTTGCCTGTGCCAGTAAGGAAGGTAGTGCCTCAAGATGGAAGGATCTGGGGTCCGTGAATCATCCCTGATCAAGAACATTGTGACTGGACTAACATGTGAACATATCAGTTCTCTGACATTATAGGAAAATTTATTAAATCAACGAAATGCTACCCTAACTAATCTACCAATTTCTACCTAAAAGGATTAGGAAATGCTTCAAAGTTGATTCTTTAATTATATGTGAGTTTTTTTAAGGGGTACATTTAGAAGAGATGGGGGTGGGGTGAGGTGGGTCAATTATATGCAGAAAACAGCATGAGCGAAGACATGTGAATCTGAAAAATGTTCATATGAAATGTTTCCCATCGTACAGTATGTCTGCCTTATCTGGTATGAGGAGGAGAGGGCTATGGAGTGGGCCGGAGCCATATTATGGAGAATCTTATAATTCCATGTATAAACTTAGGACTTTATGCTGATTATTTTAATGTACATTTCACAGAGCCGTAGAGTTCCCTTAATCATTGTGACTGCCATTTTCTTAAGGAAGAAAGAGAAAGAAAGTGAAAGCGAATTGGGGTTGATTATGAGGCTTGAAGGGAAAATTGACCATTAATAGTAGCCAGTGAGGAAAATCATAAAGTGTGTAACCAATGACCAGGACAAGTATTTTAGAGTGATATGGGGTTTAACTAATGTTATGCATCAGAATTTGTTATATTGCCCATAGATAGTTTTATTCAACTGAGCTAAGTAGCCATAGTATCGGAATAGAAATGCTGAAAAGGAAAACTGTTCAGAGATGTTATAATATAGAATAAGTCAGTATATGGTACTTCCCTGGTGGTCCAGTGGTGGAGAATCCATCTTGCAATGAGGGGGACGCCAGTTCCATCCCTGGTTGGGATACTAAGATTCCACATGCTGCAGGGCAACTAGGCCCGCTTGCCAGAACTACAGAGCCCATGCACTCTGGAGCCCGTGCGCCACAACTAGAGGGCCTGCGCGCCGCAACTAGAGAGAAGCCTGTGCGCTGCAACGGAAGATCCTGTGTGCTGCAGCGAAGACCTGACACAACCAAAAATAAATAAATAAAATCTGTTTTAAAAAAAGAATAAGTCAGTATAGTATAGAATGAGTTAAGAACAGAAGCTATCCTGTGGTGTAACAAACAAAACCCAACCCTCACATCTCAGTGTGTTAAAATAATAATGGTTGATTTCTTGCTTTCATGTGTAATGCACGTTAGGTGGTGGCATAGGTTGAATTGTACCCCTGCAAAAACAAAAAATGTATTTTGAAACCCTAACCCCTGTACCTAAGAATGTGACCTTATTTCAAAATAGGGTCTTTGCAGATGCCGTCAAGTTAAGATGAGATCATCAGAGTGGGTCCTTTAACCAGTGTCCTTATAAAATGGCAAAATCTGGACACAGAAATAGAGGGCAGCCGATATGAAGAGACACAGGGAAAAAATGGCTATTTACAAGCCAAGGGGTGCCCGAGGCTACCAGAAGCTAGGAGAAAGATGTGGAACAAATCCTTCCCTAGAGCCTCCAAAGAGAGCACAGCCCAACTGACACCTTGATTACAGAGCTCTGGCCTCCAGAACTGTCAGACAATGAATTTCTATTGCTTAAGCCCCTTGGTTTGTGGTACTTTGTTAGGGCAGCCCTAGTAAACTAATGCAGGTGGACTTCTAACTTTTTATAATTTCACCATCTGAAAGATGCCTCCAAACTAGCCTTAACAAAAAGAAGCATGTAGGTTGCACACTTTCTTTTCTGCCTTGGTGAGAAGAGACACGCATCACCTCCATTCATAGTCCAGTAACTAGAGATACACATATGACCTCAGTTTAACTGCAAGGGTACCTGGGACATGTAGCAAAGTGTTTTGAGTATTTGGTGTACAAATACAGTCTTCAGTGCAACAGCTGTTGAAGTAGATATATCTTGCCTCTTAATTCAGTTTAGGCCTCTTAATAACAGTGGGGAAACTGTTCATATCTCAAACATTAATTTCTAGTTACATTAAATAAGAATAATCATGTCAAATTGATATGAAGCACTCCGAAGAGCACCTGACACAGAGCAAATAAATTCTCAATAAATTATTGTTATTTTGTGAATTAGGAGTTTTTATAGAGTGAATTCTGCTGAAGAATATGAAGACTAAGAACTTTAGTGCCCTGACGATAGTTCTTTTTAATATTTTGAAGATTTTTGGAAATATTTTAGGTCTTACATATTACCAAAACATTGGCAGAGTTTAATAAGAATCCAACAATTTAGGAATACCTATTTAAGTACTCTGTCTCTTTACTTTCACTGACTCTTTTCACCATCTATATATGAATTGATATATGTCATTTATGATAACTTACTAATAATTAAGCCTCTTTCATTTCCTATTTTGATCACTAAGGAACAGCATTTTAAAAGAAATTTAAGAACAGACCAAATTTAAGAGCAGGTAGGCAAATCACCAGTGATTTATTCTGGATAAAATTCATTTTACTTGGCATCTTTTTTATATTGTTTCCTTCTTATACTAGCCAGACATATTTTCAGTTATACTGAAAATGAAAGATAAGGAAATTCTGAAATTCTGTTTATCTATTCATTATCAAGTGAATTTTAGAAATTTATGTTTCCAAATAACTTTTATTTGAAACAAAACCATTGTGCAGTTATATATACAGCATTGAAAAGAGAAAATGTCCTACAGTCTCTGTTCATTTACCTTCTAAACATAATATTTATTTGTATATTTAAAGACCTTAGACTTACAAGAATGGTGCCAGGAAGCAGCTACAATGAACAGCATTAGGTTTTTTGACTTATCTTCAATGATCCCCATCTTAATAAAATTTCCACATAAGAAGCTGAGTAGTGTGGCTTATACTAATGAAGTCAAATAAATAAAGATATTATCAGTATGGGAAGAACATGACAAAAGGAATCCATGTGCAAAGTATTATTTAATCTTACAAAGGATTCTAGGGCTAGGAGAAAACTTAGTATAAATAATTGCACAACAGAGCTGGGAAGAGGCATAGAAAATCAGTTGAAAGTTTGCATGATGATTAAAAAATACAGTTAAAAACAGTTCCAACAATATTACAAATAATATTACAATAATTATTAGGATTAAAGAAGGAATATGATTTTTGGGGGGGTTAAATCAAGGGACAATTTCATCTTCGATGCTGTCACTGAAAGTGCACCAGAAACAAGTCTTTGCCATCCAGAAAGTATGAACACCACAGAGAATAATAATGGAAGTGACAGTGATTAAAGAGAAAGACCTATTAAAGAATAAAGCAAATGAATATTTAATATTGCACAGTGATTAATATAATTTCCGAAAGTCATTGATTCTACACCACAGTATACATTTATCATGGGGTGGTAAAAGAAGAAGGGTCAGGTATGACTATTATTTAATGCATGTGAGCTATTGTGAAGTCTTCCCTGTCATGAGAATCCTTGGTTGTCTCCTACTATTGCAGAAAACAACTTTTGTTAGTTTTGACAGTTTAGAACTCTCCACTCCCTCTGAGAATATTCAACTTTTTGTTCATTCCTGCTCCCCTCCATACCAGGGACACATTGTTAGTAGAAGACATGTGAACTCATGATTCATGAGGCTGCAGTTTGTCTATTTTCTAAATGCCTAGGGTTTTGCCCCCAAAGTAGATTAATAGCAGCAAGCCACTATAATGCTTACCTCTTAAAACCCTTATCATTTTCCTTCACCAGAGGCAGCATTTTAGATTGAGCAGGTATATCAGAGAAAGGTAAAACAGATAAGTAATGACTAGGTTGAGACTAGAGTACTGTGTCCTTTAAGTGATGTGGAAAACCAACGTGTAGTAATGATCTGAATCCTGAAATGTCGTGCCAGTTTGTTTTGTTTTGTTTGGGAAAGCCAGAAATTTGACAAGCCTAATTAGAGAATGGTAATTATTTTCTTTTTATTTTTCATGTATATCCAACCATATAACAGTAATAAAACAGTATTTTCCAATTGGCCTTTTGAAGATTTAAAACATTATTTAATACGTAATATTGATTGCCCACTTTTTTTTCAAGTCCCTGGCCTCTCCCAGACATTTTCAATTCCTCTAAAATATTCTCCAAATATGAGTGAAGAATAACATTAATAGCTAATATTTATTGAGCATTTATTATATGCTTGACACTGAGTCCTTCACATCCGTTAAATAATTGTTCTTCTCAACAACCCTATGGGGGTTGGCACTACGTTTATTTCCATTTTACTGATGGAAAAACTGAAGCAGATCAAAGGTAAATGACTTTCCCTGGGTCACATATGTAGAGGACTTTAAGCCAAATGCAGATTTAGAGGTGTGCCCTCAATGACCACCTGGTGCTGGTCTACAGTAGAAGCATCTTCCTGCCATATATCTGTCTTGGACCCTTTTACTGGTAATAAATAACACAAAGAGAAGAAGCCTTATTCAATTCAAGCTTCCCAAATTCTGTATTCATCAGGTCCAATGGAGACTTTGTTAAAACAGTTCTGTGAGCCCCATCCCCAGAGATTCAGA
Organism: Delphinapterus leucas; assembly: GCF_059928025.1. Taxonomy (NCBI): domain Eukaryota; kingdom Metazoa; phylum Chordata; class Mammalia; order Artiodactyla; family Monodontidae; genus Delphinapterus; species Delphinapterus leucas. Next base: position 83,573,001 of record NC_143136.1, read on the forward strand.
TTCAAGGGGCTGAGGCTTACACATTTGCATTCTCATGAGTTTCCAGGGTCCTGTTCGTACTGCTGATCTATAGACTATACTTTGAATTTCACTGTTACATTATATTTAATTAAGTCATTATCTATTCCTTATTTACAATATATCCCAACTGTGTATCTTTGAGAATCTAAGAATGTGGCTCTTTTTCTAACCAGTTCCTGAGTTAAGAACATAAAAGCTGGGCCCTGTATGAGAGTCAAAGGTTTGTTCCGTTAGACCCAGCAGTGCCACTTTGTATTCTTCTTAGTTGTGGGGAAATCATTCCTATGAATAGATGGGAGCAACAGAGATTTAGATTAATGTTTAGCAGGAATTTTCAAGAATATTTTTTCATGTCATAAGAACAGAGGGATTAAAGTTAATTCATTTTTGGTCCCAAGATTTTGAGCTTTCTACTTAGCTATGCATATTTTGTTGGTTTACGGGGAAACTTTATCTTGAGCCAATTGTTGATGAAATCACTTTTTTTTTCTAATCTGTATATTTCATCACACAAAAATTACCAGCCACCTGAGCTAGTAACTGAAGCATAAATGAAAAGAGTTGGAAAAGCACCTGCAGGAAGATAGAATAGTGCTTTCAGAGCAATTATTATTTCTTATTTTAACATTGTCATTTTCCCTTACAGCATTTGTGCCCATAACATAGAATTTACTAAAGTATTTCCTGAACATGTAAACTTAGCAATGGACCAGTTAAAAGAAAAGAAAAACTTTTTTTTTCTTTCTTTTCTTTTTTTTTTTTACTGTCTCATTCCACTCAAGCCTAAATAATTTTTCCCCCTTTGGAAAGAGACATTTTAATATGTCACGTTTCAGTTCCAGCTCAATAAACAGCCATTTATTTACAATTTTAAAGCAATCTTCAGCCTAGTCAGGTAAGAATTATTTCAAAAGAATAAAAACATTTTCATTTCCCATCACTGCCAAAAGAGAAAAGAACATGAGTTATGAGTCTTGCTGTGCTGTCTTAAGTTGATTACTGTGGAATGATTAAAAAACTAGCTGTGCTGTCAGTGCAGAGGAGCACATTATAAGTGTAGTAACAGCTTGGGGATACAATCCATCAATGCCGCACTTGGAAGAAGAAAAAAGTTGATCTATTTTTTTGGTCATCATTTTCAGCATATTAGATGACAAATAATTGTACATTCATCAATAACAATAGATTAAAGTTGAAATGATTTATTGCTATTACACTGCTGTTATGATGGAGCACCGGGTCAGTCAAGCATCAGTGAGGTCTGTATTTAATTTTCACGGGTCTCTTAGCAGAAATAATAGACAGAGAGTAAACCACCTGAAACAAGGTAGATCAAAGTTGTTGACAAGTGATTTGTAGGTTGGTTCTTCATGGGTGGAAGAGAGGCAATAGGACCTCTTTGGCGGGCTTGTTGAACCACTAAATCAGACAGACCTTGTGGAGCTCATGCCAACATCCAGCCAGGCAGCACATGGAAATATGAAAGCTGTGCAAGTATGAACTTCATTTCATATTACTTGATGGTAATGGAATACAGTACGTGTTCCTGGGACCAAACCAGGTGATTTAAATTGTCTGCAAATCTCAGGTAGGCTAATGAGAATCTGCTCCTCAGGAAGTAGCTTAATTGTTCTTATACCCACTGATGGTCAGTCAATAGGTTAGTGTAATCATGGAAAATTATGTAATATATTCATCTTATTTTTATCATGGCTTCCTTCTTAAGCAAGGTTAAAATTATTTATATTCAATATGTTTGAGCACTTAAAGTTAAATTCAAGAAGAATTTATTAGGTACCAAATAGATTAGATTTTATCAAAATTTGATCTGTACACTATTTGTATCAGAATCACCTGGAATTCTTGGAAAAACACAAGTTACTGGGCCCCATCCAGATGTACTTAGTGAAAATTTTGGGGATTAGGGTTAGGAATGTGCATTTCTAGAAAATTTCCCTGGTGATTCTGATGGAATTTAAACTTTAAGAACCAATGTATTAGGGCCAGATATTGTGGAAAACAAAAGTAGCTGTACTGTGTAAGTGGGTTTCAGGAAAGCCTGCCCATCTTGGAATTCAGGCACACCCCTAGACATGTAAATATAGTTTATGAAAATCCAACTGTACATGGAACTTCATTTTCTTTACCTTGGGCTTATGAGTGATTTCTTTACATCTTAAAGAGCCTATGTGGATTTCTCATGTCAAACATTGTGACATAATCCCATTTATAATAGATATCTATTTTGTTACAATCTCCTCTCAGTGTACTCTGGCTTGCTAGTCTATGAAATAATAATTTTGTGCATCATGTCACCCAAAATGCATTGTCTTATTGATTTATTTTATATTTACTGATCTCTGTGGGTTTTTAAGTGTATTCTTCATTTTATGTTTCAGCATAATCTCAATTATACAATTCACAGGAGGTACAAAAACGTTTAACAAAAGCAGGTAAACAGCATATATAATTAATTAAGAGAAAATGTTTGATGTGGAATTTTGAAATAACTCTCCATTTAAATAGCATTTCCAGTTATTTTAAAAAAATAGATGTCAATTTTGGAACTAAAGAATAATAAGTTTTTTACAATTTAAAGTAGTGGAAAATTTGTCATTCTGAGAAGTTATCCTCTGAGGTGTGTTTTTAGCAGGGATTTACCTGTAAAAGGCAGGGTGAAGACTTGTTTATAAGGTACCTTTCGTCTAATTCATAAGTAGAATACCTTGAATTGTGCCTAGCCAAATGAAAAGCCTCAAAATAATTTGGTCTTGTAATTAATTATAGAGAAATGGCCAGTTCAGAGTGGAAGGAGGTAAACTAATAAAACAATGCTTGGTTTATTGCTGCTGCAGCAGAAATCAGGATATAGTGTTGCCAGTACCCACTGCTGGATTGCCAGAGAGTTCCCATCTCACAGGCAACAGTGGTGATTGGTAGTCTCTGCCCAGAGTGCTGTGTTGAGAAGTCACCCCAAATTAGACCCAGAGATGAGTATCTTATTTGGCAAATTAAGTGAGAAAGTGAAAGGAGAAAAGCTAACAGTGGCTAAGTTAATGTGAAGTTATTGCCGTAGGCCACTGGGACTCAGTCCTCCTGGAGACCCTTTAAAACATTGTGCAGAATGGCTCAGACTTTTCACTATGAGGGGTAAGGAATTTGGGTGTTAACACCGACTTTTCATCACGCAGTGAGTGACGGTGGCTTCTCTGACATGCTCTTGGGTCTTTAACACTTGGCCTACCCCATGCACTGGTCAAACAGACTCCTTAGAAAGAGATGCTTGGGGTAGAAAGCCACTGGTAAGTACTGGAACTGTCCACAGTAGCGCAAGCTGACCTCTGAAGTGGGTCAGGGAGATTTGGCCAACACTCTCTGATTAAAAAAGATTCTTAGGTCAAATCTGAACTTAACAAATGAGATTGTGTCCATAGATATCTTAGATGTGCCTGCCGGTATTTGCCACCTCTTCTTAACTTAGGAAAGTCATGACTGCAATTCATGGAAACTAAACTTCATCAAATGTTTCCTTGGTATATATGTATTCCCTCTGCATTGTTGATTGACATAAAAAGAAATGGAGGAGTACCACATAGATACTCATTGTCTTTAATTAGAAGTATCATTAGGGACATAGAAATGACTTTATATAGTGGAGAAATAAAGACCAACAATGTTTCTATTGTTTAATGGTGTTATTTGGGGTGGCAAAGGCTGAGTTCTCAGATTTAATTTGGTAAACATAACTTTATCTGAGGTGGTTGTCACAATACTGCAAATATTTGAAATCATGTCATTACATTCCCAAAATTAAGGCTTTAAAAAAAAGACATATTTTATAGTCTTAGCTTACAGGAGACGGTGTCTAACAAGAAATCTGTCTACTGATGTTTGTAATTTGTAACAGTATCCCTGTACAGAGCAGTGTACTAACAATGTCAGATAGTTTTAATTACTCCTTTCAGTTTAAGAGGAAAATGAGAAGTGCTTAATAGTCAGTCTCAAGTTTATTAGGAGCCAAGTTCCATTGGAGGTGAGAGACAGTTTTGCAGTAAGAATGCCAGAGGAGCACATCCAGCGGCCCGGAGCCCCGCTGAAATGAAAATCATTAGAAAACAATTAACGTATGTGGACTTAGCAAACTAGATGACTAACTGGCTGAATTAAGCTTTGAAAAGTCCCACACCTGTCAATAGTTATCACCAGCAAAATAGTACATATACTTTTAAAAAAAGCTTTAATTTTCTGTCCAGTCAAATCTAAGTGTATCACATGCAGTTTTCCTTCCTTAGTCATCTAAATAATTTCCCACCTTGCTCATGATGAATGTCTTGCCAGTTCCTACTCAGTTCCTCCACTTTACACGACCTAATTAAAGAAAACATTCCATGATTGCCTATTTTTTCTCATGCATGACAACCTATTTTTTCTACTACCTGATTAGGGTTTTATTACCCTTGGATTTAGATTGATTTGCTGAGCACTTTAATAAAACACTACTTAGTTTGATTTAAAGGGCTACAGGTTTCCTTCATTCATACAATTATTCTTATAACCATCTCACACTCCAAGTATACTACAGTCCCCCAGAAAAGCAGTTTTAGACTGCCACTGAACAAGGCTATAAAATCAGAATCACAGGTGACATTCCTGTTGAATATGGCAATGCGGTTTCTATTGTGGGTAGTCATGAGAGGCCATTCTGCAATATAATTTGTCGAGAGTGATAAATCTATTTCATCATATCTGTCAAGAATGGCTCCTGTGTATTAAAACTACTATAAAGTTTGCTCAAGATAAACCAAAACTTTCATTTGATTAAATAATAATACATTTATGATGACAAATACCATTTACCGTGTTATCTACAATGCAAGCCAAAATTAGATATAGTTCAAATGGACAAGATGCATTTGATTTTATATCTACTGAGTGTTTATTAAATGAATGTGCAATATTCATAAAACTGTCTTTTGTTTTGGACCTTTTATTAGAAAGTTGTATCCTACTTGGAAAAAATAAAGGAACATCCAAATCCACATTGCATTACTTACTAATTGAATAAACTGCCAATAGAAAGATAGAGAAAATACTTAAAAATTAACTGGAGAACACACTGTGCTTTTTGGAGGCTAAGCAGTCACAAATGGAAAGAAATTCTAGTCTTGAGGATGAATCATAAATCCCACCCTGGCCAGACAGGTATTGTTCAGCAGTAGACAGGAAAAGATAGCCTCGTGAACCCCACTGGAGTCCAAGAACTAAAGAAATATTGACAGAAGGTTCAGTTCCACGTAATCTAATCAGAGATTCAATCAATTATTTATTTATTTATTAAATACATGCTATGTGCAAGGTTCAGAACAAAATGTTTTTCAGGATTTTAAAGAACCACAAGGGGCTTACAGTCTCATTGGAATAACTGGGTTTATTTGTCAAAGGGAATTTAAGGAGGCCAGACTTAGAATATGCCCTGAAAGTGTTAAGGTACCTTATAAATCCCAACTATTCAATTTTAGGATTCTTTAGTCAGAGAACTCAAATAGTGCAACTGTGAAGTGCTGTTTGTTCAAATGGAAATTCCTGTGACTTTCAACACCACACGCACACATACACACACTGGCACACACACACTTTCCTTATGCTTGTTAAAGTCAGAATTGAGTGCTGTCCAAACTTGGTAGCATTCATGAATCATATCAAGGCATTTTAGATAAGTTTTCCAGCACCTGCTTCAGATCTGCTGAATTGTGATTTCTCCCTAGGGATTCCTGTGCAGCAACCAATCCTATACCAGTTAGCCTATGGAAATTTGGGAGTCACTGGGTAGTCAGTTCCTATTTTGCTCAGTGAGAGAATTCAGAGAGAATGCAAACATTCACCTGTCTGAATAGCCAGGATAGAGGAATATGAGTGTTGTGAAGACTTTCGATTTCTGTAGAGCATGAGGTAAAGATAAATCTAGACAAGTATTTTGAGGAGCATATAACAGAGGGGTTGGAAATGTGGTAGATGTAGAGTGACCAAATAATATACTGTCCAGTTTGGAACAATTTTGAAAGTAGAAGTGGATTCTGGTAATGGTTATGCTATTGTAACAGGCATAACCCTGGATTGTCCCAGGCTAACAAGATATAAGGTCACCCTAGGCAGCTACCTCCATGTTTCTCATTACCTTTGTCTCCTGATTCCTCCTCAAACACCACAAGACATGGATCAAGAATAGCAACTTCAGTTTCAGTGATGCTTGTATCATCATCTTTACCATCTGTGTCTTTTATGGCTGCCATTTTCTTCATGTTAAGCTCTTTCCTCATTGAAACTTAGCTGCTGTGTCAATTCTTTTTTATTTCATTTCTGCTCTTTGTCATTCTTCTCAATAGCATCCATGTTGATGCCCCATCCCACCGCCTGGCCTCTTCGCTCCTGAATTTCCTTGTCTGTAGAACCACACTGGTTGTTTCAGCTACACTCAGCTGTTCATTTTTAGGTGTCCCGTTTTAAACTATGTTATCACCAATAACCACATTACCAGCAAAATCTGGATTTCAAGCTTTTTCTTTTCTGACCACCACATCTTATTTTTCTACTTCCTTACTTTAATACTCCTGCTGTAGCAACTTTTAATAACTCCAAACCGTTTACCCATATCATTGTTTTATTATCTGTCAACACACGGCTCCTTCCATGTTTCTTACCTCACTTTAGAGTCTACGACCAATTATTATGACCACTCACTTGAAAATACCCTAAAAATTTACTCCACTCTTTCCACCCTATAGTCCTGGCCCAGCCCAAATTTAAAGCTACTTCTCCAAATCTACATCAGAGCAACTGAAATTTGGTTGGAACGGGAATCACTCTACAGAGCAATTATTTTCTCTTTCTCTCTCATCAACCAGTAAAACAGTCACATACCGATCAGTGTCACAATGGACACCAGAAGTATTGGCCAAAGGCTAGTCATGGATGAGCCTTATATGGGTACTGTATGCTAAATCCCATTATATTTCTGAGGCAAAATCACTTTCCTACTCTTCGAGAAAGCTATAATTTCCTCTTTCTTGCCAAATGTTTTCCCACTTTTGCCTTTACTCAGTCACACCTGGTTGAAAAAATAGAAACAATCAGAAACAAATTACCTCATCTTCTCACTAGAAGCCTATCTCCATAATATTTGCATTCTTAGTATTCCTCTGGATCCCATGCCTTCTCTGCTTTCGGTAGCTCCCTCTTCCATTATCAATTCCTTTCTTGCTCTCCACCCACTGACACCAACCTCGCCAGGATCATTTTTATGGGTATACAAACATACTTTAGCATTGCCCATACTAAAAAAAAAAAGAAATCTTGAACCTTGCATCCTTCTGCAGCTACTACCTCATTTCTCCATTCCTTTCATGGTAAAACTTTTGAAATAAACACGTTGAAATAATTGCTTACTCTCACAGCCTCCATTTCCTTGCTTCCCATTCACTAACCAACGCTTTTCAATCTTGTTTTGTAACCATCACTGTATGGAAATTATTCCTAAAAAACTCATCAACAACCTTCAAGTGGTCAAATCCAATGGATACTTTATCTCCTAAACTTGCTTGACCTCTTGTGAGTATTCAGTACAATTGGACCCGTGACTTCTCATTGTAACGTACTTGCCACTCCTTTGGCTATATCCTGTAAGTCCCATAATCTAGTTGTCACTTTCTACCAACCTCTGATTTTAGAATTTCCCAAGGACTTAATTCTTGTCTTCCTTCTCTTCTCTGTCTATACTATCACCCTCTGTAACCTAATGCATTTCTGTGGCCTTAAATTGCATTTATATATCATTTAAATATAAATTGCTCTATCTCAGCATTCTCCTCTGAGCTCCAGATTTTTATTTTCAACTGCCCAGTTGATGTTGTGTTTGATTTCTATTATGTACTTAAGACAAAAATTTTGATTCTTAACCTTCCACCAAAACCTGTTCCTCTTCTAGTCTTGTCCACCCAAGTAAGTAACACTATCATCCAACCAGTCTCTTGGCATGGAAATATCCAGGAACCTTCAATGTATTCATGGTTTCCAAACATACTCCTCCCCTTACCCATTGTGCAGTTGCTACTGTATCCTCATGGTAATCAGGGTTAATTACCCCAGCTAGTATAACAACGCTTTTATTTGCCCCCTGTCAAATTTTATGAAGGCCCCGAAGTGTATAGTTATATCTTCCAGTTTAGATCAGTTTTTTTGATGTCCTACAACAGAAATGTTTATCAACTCCCCCCACCCTCTGGAAACGAAAGACCCTCTAAAACAGAGTTTAAGGTTGTTGTAACAATATAAACTCCACAAATGTGTCCCTTAGAGAGGTGATGAAAAGAGACATTCCTACTTCCAATTCTTTGTTCCTCTATGTTCTAACTATTGATCATTGGCTGTTGGTTAAGTGTGTAGACCTCATCATATTGGACTGCCATTCAGGCTTACAAGGTTTTGTTCTTGAGCTTGCACCTTAACTAAGCCTTCAATATATAATTCCACTGTTATATTAGGGCAGCTGTGTACAGGGTAAGGGCAAAGAATCTCACAATTATCTCATTATATGCTTGTGTAGTAATAGGAGTTCTGAGTCTGGGGCAATGCTGTATGTGATACCATGACAATGGATTAAGCCCTTGGATGGTGTGGCAGAGGCATTTGAGCAGGGAAACGGAACTCTAAGCACATTACTCTATATTCTGTTGCTCTCTTCTGTCAGGCAGCTGCTTCTGGGTGATGGAATTCATACTCAGGGATTAAGGAAATAACAACTAGGTGGGTCTGAGTACCCACTGAAATCAGTAGGAGATGGACTCAGCCCAGCACTCATGTGGCCCCAGATAAAAGGAGGACCTTGATGGTGGTATTTCAGGTCCTTCTGTATTATGTCAGCTCAGATCCTGTGTCTTATAGTCCTTAAGAAGTCTGGGTATTCCCTTTTCTATAGTGCACAGTTTCCCTGTTAAATAGACTCAGATTCCTTGGGGAAACATTAAAGTGCTGTATTTACTCTACATCCTGCACTTGTATTACAGAATCTCCTCAAGGGGAATCCCAACTTCCCTTTAATCAGTAGGCTCAGGATATAAGAAGTGACTTAGATCTAGGAACTGAAAGAAGACCATGATTTTCCTTTGAGGTGAACCTTCTCTTCACCAGCTTTTCTATTATAGTTAAGATTATGCTTATTATTATTCAAATCGAGAACACCCTAGTTGACTATCCGTCTATATTGACCTTCAGAACATCAAGATGTACTAGCCATTGTCTTAGATCTCTTAGGTCAAAATACTCTGATTGCTTCTATTTATTAAGATGACTGATGACTTACTCTTCATTTAAATAGCTTCATTTACCTTTCCCTTGTTGCTTAAGTTCTTCCACCTAGTCTCTGCTCTTCTCAAATTCTATATTCTAATTCAATGGTAGCATCTCCTAATATCAAGCCTGGCTTGGGGATGGACAGTAGCCATTACCAAATTTCTCAAATTTATCAGTGCTCTTCTTCATAGACACATTCCTTATTGACCTAGTAAAGGCAGAGTCCTCTGGACCCTTGGAGAAAACAGATTGTAGGTTATCAGTCCTTATACAATAAATGGCTTCACATCTTTCACCTCTTAGCTAACAAATCACATGCAACCCTATGCAAAGAAGTCTTCTCCACTGCTTCTTTATCATATCACTTGATTTATTTCCTTCAGCACACTTAAGGAGAATCTGGAAATTACCTTATTTAGACAGCTGATAATTTGATTCTTCTCTGGCTCCCCAGTAGAATGTGAAATCTCAGTGACAGGAACATTGCCTGTCCTACCATAACTTTAGCTCTTAGGAACTCAAAAAATGCTTATTTTTCAGGAAAAAATGAATTTGCTATTTACATTTTATGGTCCATAGAAAGCTCTTACACCTTCTTCTTACGTGTAGAAAGTGCTTTAACGCATAAAAGGTAGAAGGATATCTGCCAGGGGCTTAGTGAATGACGCTAATTCTTATGGTTCACAGATGATTACCCAACAGAGCAAACCATATGTTAGTAAAAGTTAATTTTATTATTTGTGTGTATTTGAAATGTTATTACTATTATATTATACTCTTTTCTGTTGATATTGTGTGAAAAAAGCAGAGGACCAATGGATTGCATTTTATACTAAATAATACTTTCAAAGTAGTAGATATTATAGTATAGAAGTAAAGGGAACACCCTCATCTAAATTTTGCAAAAGAATCAAATAACAATATTTGGAGACTTCAGGTCTTCTATATTGTGGCCTGAGACAGTGATAACAATATGTGTCTCCTTTAAAATATCTTTACATATTAGGTATTCTTTTTTTTGGTTAACTGCTCATACTGTTTTCCTAATTCAAAAATTACAAAAACATATATGCATTAATTGGGAGTGGGAAAGGAGAGAGAAATACCATAAACCAATAAAAATTCTGGGATGAGAATTCTGAAATTTGACTGTAATCCGAAGACTCATACTGATCCATTTAACATGCAAAGGCTATAGAAGCAGATTTAGTTATTACATAGGAAAACTCACTTCTCGAGGAAACATCCCAGTAGAATAGAAACTTTTAGTAATGATTTAGCAAAATGCTTTCTCTTTTCTACAGGTAAAATAGGGAATAATGCCCTTAGAAAGAATAAACTAGGCCATGATTTGAGGTTATTTTGTATTTTATCCTATATTCACATAGTTTTCATTTTCCTTTTTTTTTTTTTTTTTTTTTTTAAGGAACTGTATTGAAAGGAAATCTCAATACATATGTCACTCACCATGCATGGAAATGGCCAAATTACTGATTTTCAATAAATATTTCATTTTTTACAATCCTTTGCGGTGAACATTTTCCCCCTTGGCCGTATGGAGCCATGTTTTGTCAAGGGTAAATGAATTACAGCTTTCAGTCTATTTAAGTTAGCTTCAAAATGGAGAATCTGTGAATTCACAGTGTGTTTAAACTGGGGCCACATGAGATCTTTCTAGCTGTATACTCAGATAAATTGATAAGAAATTTGTATGTGCTTTGTTAAATTCCAGAACCGATAGATGGATAGATGGATAGATAGATAAAGAAATTCTATGAAAGCCTAGGCTGATAGCCTTGAACAAGATAACAGTATTCATAGGATAAGAGTAAGGAAGTTTTTTAGTATGGAACAGACATTTTTTCAAATAATAGTTTAATTGCTAACACTCTCAATTGACCACAGCAAAAGTTTTGAAATGATAAACTTACAGTAATATGTTTTTTTAATTGAAGTATAATTGACATACAACATTATGTTTCAGGTGTATAACAGTGATTCAATATTTTTATACATTATGAAATGATCACCACAATAAGTCTAGTTACCATCTGTCACCATACAGAGTTATTATAATGTTATTGACTATTCCTGTGCTGTACATTATATCCCTGTGACTTATTTATTTTATAACTGCAAGTTTGTATCGCTTAATCCCCTTCACCTATTTTGCCTATATCCTTACCCCTTCCCTCTGGCAACCACCAGTTTGTTCTATGTATCTATGAATCTGTTTCTGTTTTATTATGTTTGTTCATTTGTTTTGTTTTTCAGATTCCATGTATAAGTAAAATCATATGATATTTATCTTTCTCTGTCTAACTTTTTTCACTTAGCATAATACCCTCTAGGTCCATTCATGTTGTTGCAAATGGCAAGATTTCCTTCTTTTTTATGGCTGAGAAATGTTTCATTTTATATTTATATACCACATTTTCTTTATCCATTCATGTATCTGTGGACACTTAGGTTGCTTGCATATCTTGGCTATTGTAAATAATGCTGCAATGAATGTTGGGGTGCACATATCTTTTCAAGTTACTGTTTTTGTTTTCTTCAGATAAATATCCAGAAGTGGAATTGAGGTATTGTATGGCAGTTTAATTTTTAACTTTTTGAAGAAACTCCACACTATTTTCAATAATAGCTATGTCAGTTTACATCCCTGCCAACAGTGCAAAAGTGTCCCCTTTTCTCCACATCTTTCCCAACACTTGTTCTTTGTTGTCTTTTTGATATAGCCATTATGACAGATGTGAGGTGATATCTCATTGTAGTTTTGATTCGCATTTTCCTGATAATTAGTGATGTTGAGTATCTTTTCATGTACCTGTTGGCGTCTATACAAGTACTGTTGAAAATATCAGTGTCATTTCTTTTTACTTTTAGGAAGTTGGTTTGTTTAGGTCTTAGTGCACTCAGCAAGTGTTTAAAATTTGTATAATTACAAGAAATATGTATTTTATTTTTACCCTTGAACGAGAGTAGAGCAAAATTTCATATATTTATCTTACATCCAAGATATTACATATTTTAAGATTGGTGAGTAGTAGATTACTGGTCAGTAGGCAGTCAAGAGAAGAGCATATCAGGCAGATCATAGAGTATGGAAAGTGGCTTTGTTGCTGAGTGACAGGCACTGGGCTGTTTAATTTTATTCCAAATATTTCAGTTTGTAAGTTTAATTTTCATATTTTAGAAAACTTGATCACAGTTTCTGAGAGTAGAAGATGTTTTTCATGAAGTTCCAGAACCCCAAAAAGAGAGTGTCTTTAAATGGGGTATGGAAAGGAGGGATGAGGGCAAGGACAATGTTGCCAACTGTGTTCCTGTCTCCATGTAAATCAGAATTAATGGGGGTTGTGGAATTCATCTGCCTTGGAAATCTACCAAGCTGAAGATTTCCAAGGTTGTAACATGTACTGGATGAAGAACACTAATTTACAAGCATAAAACCTAAAAACAAGACAAAAGAAACATACAAGGAAATGATAGATTAGGTGGCACAGATAGCAACCAGAGTTTCTTCCAGTATTGGTAACTCTCTCTTCTAATAAAGTTGCTCTCTATGCCTGGCCCTGTGGTGCAGATAATCCAATCTTCAGAAGGAAAGCAGGGATATTTTCACACACATATTCTAGTGCTCAAGTACAGCATACAAATACGTGAGTATTATTAGTCATTACAGTATTGTTTCAGTGGTAGTTAATTGTTCTTATTTTATGAAATAAATAATCCCATGAGCAATACACAAAAGTTGGGTGTCTTAGTAAACTATAAAGTACAAAAGTGTTACTAATTGATCTTTTATTTGTGCCTCACTTTGCTCTTTTTTGAATAAATGACAATTAATAGGGTTTTCGTCTAGTGCAGTTTGATTTCCAACACATTTGAAAAGTTTGTAGTCTCTGATGACAAATGGAATTTTCAAGAAAGGATTGTTGGGTGATAAGATTGTAGGTTTGCATGATCTTCTTGATTTATGACTTAAGGGGATGCTTGCTTGCTTACTCTCCCAGTTTGTTGTGTATTCATCAAGGAGAATGAAGAAACTGTCAGGTGGGAAATATACCATTTCAGTTCCAGACACCCTGACATATTTTAATGCTTAATAGTTGGAGTTATTCAAATGCAAAACAACTACATTCAAGTCAGTACATGAAAGCATGTTGAAATTTTCCTTTTATCAAAATACGAGGCAACTACAAACAGTAAATGCTGGGGAGGGTGAGGAGAAAAGGGAACCCTCTTGCACTGTTGGTGGGAATGTAAATTGATACAGCCACTATGGAGAACAGTATGGAGGTTCTTTAAAAAAGTAAAAATAGAGCTACCATACGACCCAGGAATCCCACTACTGGGCATATACCCTGAGAAAGCCATCATTCAAAAAGAGTCATGTACCACAGTGTTCATTGCAGCTCTATTTACAATAGCCAGGACATGGAAGCAACCTACGTGGCCATTGACAGATGAATGGATAAAGAAGATGTGGCACATATATACAATAGAATATTACTCAGCCATAAAAAGAAACGAAATTGAGTTATTTGTAGTGAGCTGGATGGACCTAGAGTCTGTCATACAGAGTGAAGTAAGTCAGAAAGAGAAAAACAAGTACCGTATGCTAACACATATATGTGGAATCTTAAAAAAAAAAAAAAAAAAAGCCAATGGTTCTGAAGAACCTAAGGACAGGACAGGAATAAAGACGCAGATGTGGAGAATGGACTTGAGGACACGGGGAGGGGGAAGGGTAAACCGGGAACAAGTGAGAGGGTGGTATGGACATATATACACTACCAAATGTAAAATAGATAGCTAGTGGGAAGCAGCCACATAGCACAGGGAGATCAGCTCGGTGCTTTGTGACCACCTAGAGGTGTGGGATAGGGAGGGTGGGAGGGAGACGCAAGAGGGAGGGGATATGGGGATACATGTATATGTATGGCTGATTCACTTTGTTATAAAGCAGAAACTAACACACCATTGTAGAGCAATTATACCCCAATAAAGATGTTAAAAAATAAAATAAAATTAAAAAAAAGACATGATTACATTGCACTTTGGTAAATTAAAAGAATAATTTTAACGAAAAAAAATATATATGAGGCAAGACCTGCCCAGATTCAAAACAATTATTTTTCGGGGGTAGATAACATAAAAAATAATTCTCTGCATTTGTTGCTGTTAGAATAAAGTGCTTTATCAGTGTAATAGTTGAGAATGATATGCTCTAGTAGTATTTTGATGAATTACATGATTATAGTTAAAATGAACAATTTCATCATGCTTGAACTAATATGGTACTATGATCTGGCAAGTACTCCTGCAACATTCTCTAACTCATCACTTCAGAAGACAGACCTATACAGCCCATGAGTTGTTTTAGAAAATATGAGTTGATATACAGTTTCAAAAAAAGAAGGGGCAGGAAAAACATGTCAGCTATGGAAACTAATGCATGCCCAGATTTTCATAACATCATTGCTTGATTACATTACCTCTTACTGTTCATTTTAAACTGTTGCATAATTAAAAGTGAGTCAAAAAATAAAGAGACTTTTAAAAAATGTTTTGTTGCGTACCAAATTTAATTGAAAATATTACATACTCCAAGGTACTCCTGAGACTCCTGTATGTGTATGTGGGTTATTTTACATTTAGATTTAAGAGGATTAGAAAGGATAATATATAATCAATGCAACATTCATTTGGGTATCAGTCAAGTAAAACACACACACAGAGAGCTGAACATTACATAATTTCAGTCATAAAGAGTACAAAGTGTGAACTGATTTAATGTATTCATAACTAAGTACTCTCCTTTAATGTAACTTGCAATTTGTTCACAAAATTATTCCGTTAATTTACTTTAAAACCTTACATGCCTGGATACATTTTCTTAAAAGATACATATAAAGGCACTATTTTAAGGATTTATACTTATCCTCTACATTGTAGATGAAAGATAGTCAAAATTAACTTTTAAACGTCCTTTTTTTTTTACAGAAATATTTGAATGTAAAGCTAAATCACAAATAGATTATTCTTCCTGCTTGAAATAATTTATAGATATTTAATAAGAATTACTGTAATATAGATACACAATGAACATTCAAAACCAATCGACATTTATCATATATAGGTTTTTTTGCACATTTCTAACTTTCTTAAGTGATATATAGGTTTTATTTCATTTCTAAACAGATTGTGTGTTCATTTTTTTGATGCCTCTTAGCAATCTCAAAATGCATCTGTATTCTGAAATGTTCTATCTATAATTGTTTGGGTGGTATCAATAGGACAAAACCTCTTATACATTGCAGAGTACGCTATTTAAAAACTGGTGTATCTTATTAAAATGTAGGTTTTTTATTTTGATGAACTTTAATATGTGTGTTGTGTTGAATTTGAATTATAAAGTAAAACTAAAATACCTTTATGTTTCATTTATATCAAAGACATTTATATGTAAGGATGTGTTTTTATCTCATTGTATACAAAACTAAGCAATGATTCTGGTCTCCATCCTTAGAAAGCTATCCAGACATAGTGAAAAGAGATTTGATAATATAATCATTTGGTTAATTTGATTACTTTACACAATTGGATGCTTCAAACCTTGGAACTATTGTACAGTGTCTCAGAATGTATTTGACAATTGCTAGAGATTTGCCTCCCAAATTTGAATATAACTATTTTGAAGTTAAAGAAAAAGCAAAACAGTGCCATATTTTCCTGTATCGTCTGTTTCAATCAAGCGAAATAATGTTTATGTTCTTAAAAGTTGTGTTTATCCACAAACACGAGCAAGCGTTAGCAACTAAATTCTGCTTTTCTGTGAAAGTCAACCTTGTGTCATTCATGAGCTCAGGGAGAAAGTCATATTTAAGGTTAATGTATGACTGAAAATTTTGTGTGTGTCTTGAGAGCTTCATGATATAAGCAAGGCACTCACATTTCTAACCAGAACATACTACTCTGGCAGGGAGAAATGATGATTATATTAGTGCCTCAGAAACCAGTTGCAGTTTCTTAAGTCCTCAGAAGCCTGCACAATCAGCTTAAAAATAATCAGTTTTATTTGTTTGTTAATATGTTTGCTTTTTATATTCTATCACTAAAAACTAAATATCTTTCACCAGTTAATACAAATTCCTATGGTCAGTGTTTTGCTTATAAACTTTTTTTAACTTTTTATTCTATATTAGAGTATATTTGATGAACAATGTTTTGTTAGTTTCAGGTGTACAGCAAAGTGATTGTTATACATATACATGTATCTATTATTTATCAAATTATTTTCCCATTTAGGTTGTTACATAATACTGAGCAGAGTTCCCTGTGCTATATAATAGTAAGTCCTTGTTGGTTATCCATTTTAATTGTCCTTAGTTGCATCCCTGCCACTTTGAACTACCCAAGTATCTGTCCTTAAAATTCTGTGTGGAGACTTCCCCTTCTCCAAGTGCCAAATTAGATAGAAGCTGAGCACCCTTCTCACTGAGGACACTAGAACTGGATGGGGGGTGGGATAATTGCTAGAAGTGTCTGCTTGAAGGCATCAGAGAGCTAAAAGGTGTGAAATGTTTTCAGCCTAAGATCCAGGAGGAGATGAAAGTCCATAGCATTGGGTTGCTTTTCCCCTAGGGACGTTTGCAAATTCCCAAAGAGGTGACTGAAGGCTGAGTAGTTCTTTTGATCCTTTCATGGCCAGGAAGGACAATTTAGAATAGCAGGCTCACAATGATAGTGAACCTGGTATATCCCCTTATCTTTAAATTGGGACGGATAGCTCCACCAGAAGACAAGGTAAACTGGAAGGAAATCAGGCATCATACAGACTTTAGTCCGTCTACTAGTCATTTAAGTGGCCCGGAAAATTACTGCTCAAGTTGGATTAAGGTATTCCAGATGTTAGTTCCCCCCACGTGTCTAACCAGAGCAGTACAAGAGCCTAGACTTCAAATTATTATCTACAAGTAAGTTATCAAATACAGTGTCAAGCATCAAATCAAAAATAACCTAAGAGAGGGCTTCCCTGGTGGCGCAGTGGTTGAGAGTCCGCCTGCCGATGCAGGGGACACGGGTTCGTGCCCCGGTCCGGGAAGATCCCACATGCCGTGGAGCGGCTGGGCCCGTGAGCCATGGCCGCTGAGCCTGCGCGTCCGGAGCCTGTGCGTCCGGAGCCTGTGCTCTGCAACGGGAGAGGCCACAACAGTGAGAGGCCCGCGTACCGCAAAAAAAAAAAAGATAACCTAAGAGAAAAGGAAATATGGATGAGAACCAGTACAAAAAAGGAGAAAATTGAAAGAGAGCTGTAGGGGCTCTTGATGTTGGAGGTATCAAATATAGACTTAAAAGCCAATGCTTACTATACTTAAAGTCATTTTAAAAAATAGAAGTTAATGATCTTAGAGAATGTAAAATGACAAAAAGAAGGCTTAAACAAATATGAATTCTAGAACCGTAAATTGTAAAAGACAGGATAAAGAAGTTTATGGATAGTTTAACAGCAGAGTAGATGTGAATAAAAGAGAACTGGAGATATCTAAAAGAGATAAGGATGAAATATCAAGAGTAGATTATGGAGAGACAAAAAGATAGACAATGTAGAAAAAAGAGTAAGAAACAGAGAAGGCACAATCATTAGACCCAGCATACTTTTATTTGGAACCCACGTTCAAGTGAGGATAGCTGAGAATTTTCCAAAACTTATTAAAAATTAATTCATAGATTCAAGGGATCATGCTAAATCCTAAGCAATATCTTAACAGAAACTCACAGTTAGATTATCACAGGAAAACTACTGAAAACGAAAGACAAAGAGAAATCTTAAAACCATTCAGAGGGAAAATGAGGAGAGAAAGATTACTTAAGTGGGGTAAAAAAAATTAATCATAGATGACTTCTAAACAGTATCAATGGAAAAAAGAGTAAGATGAAAGAAAATAGTAGCTAATCCAAAGTTTTTAAGGCCACTGAATATTTACATCTATAGTAAAGATGCAATAAAAATATTTTTAGACAAGTAAAATTAAGGAAATAAAGAAAGAAATAATAAACTGAATATTTGGTTCCTCTTATCAACCAAGATTTTTAAAAGGTATAAATAGTATTAAAGAAATTATTGTTTTAAGTCAAGCATAAGGCTATAGTGGATTTCTATCATATTTATCTTATGTGGATCCAGTTATGGTCACATAATAGATTATGATAGAGAAAAATAATTTAGAGCCAGATATCAGAAAACCTGCTATGTAAGAAAAATATTCTGTTGGATCCCTAACTTACCCCACTCACAAAAATTAACTTGAAATGAAATAAGAACTTAAACATAAAGCCTGAAACCATAAAACTCCTAGAAGAAAACATAGCGAATATGTTCCTGGAAATTGGCTGTGGCAAGGATTTTTGGATATGACACAAAAGCACAAGGAACAAAAGCAAAAATTAACAAGTGGGACTACATCAAGCTAAAATGCTTCTGCACAATAAAATAATCAGTCAGCAAAATAAAAAGGCAACCTACAAAATAGGAGAAAATATCTATAAACCACAGCTCTGATAAGAGGTAAATATCCAAAATTCACAAGGAACTCATACAACTCAATAGGAAAATAAAAGAAACAATCTGGTTTAAAGATGGGCAAATGACCTGAGTAAACATTTTTCCAAAGAGGACATACAAATGGCCAACAGGTACGTGAAAAGGTGCTCAACGTCACTCATCATCAGGGAAATGCAAATCAAAACCACAATAAGATATCACTTCACACCTGCCAGATGGCTATTATCAAAAGGAGAAGAGATAACAAGTGTTGGCAAGGATGTGGAGAAAAGGGATCCCATATGCACTGTTGATAGGAATGTAAACTGGAGCAGCCACTATAGAAAATGGTATGGAGGTTCCTCAAAGAATTAAAAATATAACTACCATATGATCTAGCAATCCCACTTCTGAATATGTCCAGAGGAAGTGAGATCACTATCTTAAGGAGCCAGCTGCACTCAAATGTTCATTGCAGCATATTTCCAATGGCCAAGACATGGTAACAACCTACCTGTCTGTCAGTGGGTAAAATAGAAATCCTGTCATTGGTGACTACATGGATGGACCTTGAGGGCATTATTCTAAGTGAATTAAACCAGACACACAAAGACAAATACTGTATGACCTTGTTTATATGTGAAATATAAAAATGCTGAATTCATAGAAGCAGGGTAGATTGGTGGTTGCCAGAGGCTGGGGAGTAGGGGGCTAGGGGAGGGGTGGCGGTGAGGAAATAGTGGTCAGAAGGTACAAACTTCCAGTTATAAGAGGAATAAATTCCGGGGATCTAATGTATAGCATGGTGACTCTAATAGTTGACAATACCGTATTGTATACTTAAAATTTGCTATGAAAGTAAATATTAAATGTTTTCACCATAACAACAATAGCAACAAAATGTAATTATGTGAGGTGAAAGATACGTTAACTAAACTTACTGTGGTAAACACTTCACAGTTTACAAGTGTATCAAACCATCCTATTGTACACCTTAAACTTACACAATGTTATATGTCAAGTATGTCTCAAAGTCAGAAAAAAGCTAAATACTTTCTAATAAGAATGTGACATATATCTGTATTTTGGCTGAAATTTGAAGGATGAGATTTGCTAAGTGCATGACATGAAATAGAGCTTTAATGTTGGCGTATTAGGTGTTGGGATCAATATACTGGGTTCATGAGTCCTGTTCTGTCATATTCTTACTTTATATACTACAAAAAGGGGAGGCTGAATCCTCCACAGAATCTGTTATTACTTATTTGATGCCCATTTTCAGCAAGTAACCTGCCAGGCATTACAAATGGGGAATATGAAGAAAGCAAAGATGTTTATGGAATGTCTTTCTCCTCGACAGAGTTTTCTATCTAGTGAGAATGGAGTTGGCTGTGTAGTCATGCATGAATAAGACATAGAAGTGAACCAATTTGGGTGGAGTATGTGCTGAATGTGGACTGAGAATGGAAGTCTAAAGCTTTCCAATGGGAATCCTGTTGTTGAGCATGGGCTTTTTTGAGGCGCTGCTTCATTTTTAAATCGTTCACATCTCTCAGCATACAGAAACTTTAGCATTAAGTCTATGCCCTCTCTGAAACTTTGGATCCATTTATCATCTTTAGAACCTCAGAGCATACAGAGGTTCTTTTGATGAAATCTCACCTCCCCTGGAAGACTCCCTTGAACCCACATCTCAGAACTTCAGTGATGTACATTTATAGAACTTTATAATTGATCCTCATGTTATAGTCACTTAAATTTCATGGGTTTATTTATTCACTAAGTCTCAGAAATGTTTGATTTTCAAGGACTTTATTAGACACTTGAGAGTGATAGAAGATATAGATCTTGCATAAAACTTTGGCTCATCTTGCTTACTAGTGTCTCTGCTCCTCTTTGATTAATTTTACACTGATCTCTTTAAATAAAGACTGCTCTCTTTTGTGAGTAGAAAATTGATGTCATTTTTTTCCTTGTTTTCACATACAATACATGTCCTGTAGTTCCAACCATGGATCAACTGAGTGAACCATCTGTGGACACCTTATGTCAGTGTACCTAAATTAAAAGATCGAGTTATGAGACCTTAATTAGTTCCTTGAAAGTAACGTTTGTAGTTTTCAGATTCAAAGTAATGGAACAAACTTCTTCTTGTTAATGGTAGAGGCATTATGAAAAGAAATCTACTTCTATACAGATTCTTTTCACAAATCAAAAGAATCTGAAAACTACATAACTACTAGGTTATAAAGCATGCTTGGTTTTATGATCTTCATTCATATATCTGAAATTGTGGTAAATAATTGTGATTAGATCATACATATAAAATTCTAAATGATTAGTATTTAACTTTTTGTCTTCAGAATATTAATGTGTTTACTATGGGGAGAAGTAGAAAATATTCAAAAGCAAACAGAGGTTAGCTTCAAAATACTGATTATCTTACCAATCAGAATCAAATTTAGTATATATTTTTTCCTACCAATATATGTGTGAGTGTATTTATGAAAATGAGTTTATAATGTAATGGAGATAATTTCTCGTAGGGCTGCCAGTAGGATTAAATGAGAACATGCAGCAGACTGCCTGGTACTCCACAGGTACTCAGTAATGTAGCTAATATAAGTTAATATTGAGAACAAATGTATGGACACCAAGGGGGGGAAAGCAGAGGCAGGGGTGGGTGTTGTTGTTGCGATGAATTGGGAGATTGGGATTGACATATATACACTAATATGTATAAAATAAATAACTCATAAGAAACTGCTGTATAAAAAATAAAATTCGAAATAAAATGTATTTACAATTTTTGAACTTGCTTTTATCACTAGACTGAATGTAATGAAAATTTGTTGTGAGTAGATGTTCATTTACCATTCCTGGGTTTTTTTTTCTTTTAGTGATGTGACTATATTCAGTTGTATGGATAAGCGTAATTAATTTTTCCTTATTACTGGGAATAAATTATTTAAAATTTTTATTATAATAACTGTGAGGCAAAAATCCTTATTATTTGAGCTTTAAAAAAATGTTTTCCTTAAACCTTCTTTAGTTATTTTAGCCTGACAATATGCACCTGTGATATGTTGTAGTCTAATTTAAAATTCGACCATTTCTCCAACAAAACAAGTACCTCACATAAATTTAATTGTTTATCCTTGCCCCATCCTTTATGCTATAACAGTCAAATATTTTATAACAGAATATTGTTTATTATATACCAATTATAAATTTACCTCTCAGCTTCAGATCTCTCCTGCGTTGCCCTAGTTGGTGATGCTGGAGGTGGGCCCTGAAAACATTGCTCCTTTGCCGGTTGGCTCAATATTAGGCTTTGCAGTAGAGGGGCTGAAACACACACTGCAGCACAGAGCAAGGGACTGGGCTTGTTTTTCCGATTCTGCTGTGCTTTTCTTTTTGCTTCCTATGGCAGTGCTCTTAGTATACGATAATGTCCAATGGTTTTCAAGCTTCTTTGTTTCACTAGAAATCAAGTGACTTCCTGGTAACCAATCCCAGTCCACTGCATGTGGACCAGCTCTTTCCCCATAATACCCAGTGAACTTCCCTACCTTCCAGTAGGCCATAGTATTTCTCTCTTCAGCAATGTCTGAATCTCAGCTTGGTGGTGGTGGTCTGCAAGCAGGGAGTCTTCCAAGTATATTTCTTCCTTCGGTAGTTTTCCTCAGCCTTCGAGGTAAAAGATTCTCCCATTTGCTATTCCTATATTGTTTAAAGTTCTCTTAACCATTTTTAGTAGTTAAACCATCTCTTGCTAATTACTAATTCTTTATATTAATATGAATTAATTTATATTCAATTTATTCCTGTTCAAATTATTGAGTGTTTTATGTTTCCTGATAGAACTTGATCCACATTGTAATTTTAAGTAGTTAATATTCATTTATATTTACTAATATATTTATCTTTTCTGATCATTTTATTCCAAACTAAAGCTTTGAGCCTCCAACTGAGGGCGTGTTTCTTCATTATGATGAAATCTGCTTAGTATTTCGTAGAGTGCAAGTGTGAGGAGTAAAGAGCCTTTTGTTGATTTGATTTGGTCTGAAAACTTCTTTATTTTACCATCAGCTTAAAATCATATTTCTGGTGAATATATATTTCTAGATTAATAGCTTCCCCCCCCCACCGTTTAGTACTTTAAATATTTCAGTCTATTGTCTTCTAGCTGCCAAAATTTGGTTGATATTCAGCCATCAGGATGTGGTTTCAGTGAAAGTAATTTGTTTTGCTTCTGGTTGCTTGTCAAATTTTATCTTTGTATTTGATTCTTACTAATTGGCTATGAGTAGTTTTCTTTGTACTTATCCTATGAAATTCACTGAGATTCTTGAATCCGTGGTTTGATTCGTTAGATTATTACTTCATTTTTCTTTCTGTGCCATTATCCTTCTCTTGTTCTAGGAATCTGAAGTTTTTCTGATCTTTTGGTTGAGTTTCACCTACTCTTCTCATCTATTCTTTTTTTTTTTTTCATTTGTTTTCTCTCTGTACTTCAGTTTGGACATTTTCTGTTGACATTTCTTTGACTTCACTAATCCTGTTTTCTACTCTGTGTAGTCTGTTGTTAAACCCACCCCATGAGATTATCACCAAACTAGGAAGAAGGTTCCTTGTATTTTTTATTATTAAGGTTGAATCTTCATATGGTGTAAAATTCAATGACTATTGACAAACTGTGTACATCTTGGTACAACAACAAAGAGATATAGCTAATTTTCATCATCTCAGAAATTTCTTTCACATCCACTTTCGGTCAATTCACATACCTTATAAATAAGAATTCTTCTTATTTCTGAAACCATAGACTGATTATCCCTGTTCTTGAATTTCATATAAGTGGAAGCCAACAGTGTTTACTCTTCTGTGTCCACCTGCTTTCATTCAAGATGTTCTTGAGATTTACTCATGTAGTTATATTACTACTACTATTGCTGCTACTACTATGAGGCAGTATTCCTTTGTATGAATATATCACAGTTTGATTATCCATTATCTTGTAGATGGATATTTGGGTTGTTGTCATTTTGTGGATAGTATGAACAAAACTGCTACTCAAATAATCTTGTACAAGTTTTTGTATATATATGTATATATATATATATATATGTTTGTATTTGTCTTGAGAAAATACCTAGGAATAGAATAACTGGGTCATATGGTAAGTACGTATTTAAATTTATAAGAAAATTCCAGTTTTCTAAAGTGGTTGAAACATTTTATTCTTCCACAGCAATTAGTAAGAGTTCCAGTGACTCCACATCACCAACATTTGGTGTTGACAGTCATTTTCTTTTTTTAACCATCCTAGGGGGTGTGTAGTGGTACCTCATTGCCATTTTAATTTATGTTTCTCTGATTACTAAAATGTTGAGCACTTTTCTTATGCTTATTAGCCAATAATTTATCTTCCTTTTAGAAGTTCCTAAGGGATTTTCCCCATTTTTATTGGGTTATTATTTTTTTGTTACTTACCATGAACAGTTGTTTACATAGGCTAAATATAAGTTCTTTTCCAGATATATATATATATATATATATGTATGTATTACAAATATTTCCTCCCAGTGTGTGACTTGCTTTTTTATTTTCTTAAAGGTGTCTGTTCATGGGGAGAAGTTCTTAATTTTGATAAAGTCCAATTTATCCACATTTTTTCTTTTATTGAATCTCTAACTCTCTTGCATTTTCTTCTAAAAGTTTTATAGTTTTGCTCTTATATTTGTGTCTATGATCTATTTATAATTAAGGTCTTGGTATGGTATGAGCTATGGGTCAAAGTTTTTTATTTGTTTTTGTTTTCCTATATACTTATCTAGTTTTTCAGGGACCATTTTTTGTAAAGATTTTTTTTTCCCTCTTTTTATTGCCTTAGCCGGTTGATGAAAATCAATAAACATTCTGGACTCTATTCTGGTTCATTTAGGGAAAATTGACATCTTAACAGTATTGAGCCTTCCAATTTATGAATATATATCTACTCTTAAGATTTACTTAGGTGTTACATTATCTAGAAAATATTCCAGGACCCCCTTGTACCTGACCCCCTTAGAAGAGCAGCTAGACAAACCTAGTTTCTGTAATCTTGGTACAAACAAAAATAGAGTTAATTCTTTAATAATGATACCAACTCATCTATAATGCTGGTTTAGGAAGAATTTAAATTCATCTATTTTATTTAAACACTAAGAGCCAGACGTTACTCTTCCGGCTGAAAACATAAAGATAAGTACAATAACCTCACAAACATGGGGCTGGTATGATTACTAACTTCGTTTAAACAAAGTTCTTTCACATTTCTAAACATATTAAATTGTAAGAGTATTACTTTATATAAATTTGCTTCCATTTTTCATTCATTTCCTTGAATCTTATAAATCAGTTGTAACTGTTATTATGGAGGTATATTGTGCATGTGTGTGAATTTATATCAGTTTATTAAAGGCTTCCTGTCATCTCTCTATTTTACTCTTTTTGGATTTTTAGGAAGTGCAATTTAACTCTTCCATGTCTATCCTCATTCTTTCATTACCACTCTCCCCTTCAAATCCTTCTGAGATTCACGTTATGTTCCATTTCACTGACTAGCTCTTCAGTTTTATCTATTTGAACTATTTATTGAGTTGCCTATTTTAATGGATATTTTCACACCCAGAACCCCTACTTGTTATGGTTGTTATATTTTATTACGTTTTGTTCCTGTTTCAGGTTTACAATATCCCCCTTTGCTATTTGACAACACTTAAATGCTTGTTGAATCAGCTTCATCCTATAGGTTTGGAGTTTGTTGTCTTTCTCTTGTATTTATTGAGCTCTCAAGATGTCTTTTTTTGCTTTTCTTTGTAAGTGTATATTGCCTTTTGGGGATTAGTCATCTTTACTGGGTTGTGTAGTTTGGCATGGGGGAAAAGATCCATGTCCTGACCTTTGTCTCTCTTGGTGGCTTTAGCGGGTAGGGGAATGCCAAGGAACCGTCAAGGTATAATTTATACATTTACCCAGACACTGTTATTTTTAAAAAGCCAGCACCAGCACTGTACCTGTTTTCTTTCCCTTACTTTTTAAAAAAGCTAAATTGATCCTATCTATACTGTTTCTACTCCAGGTTCTTCTGCCTTTTATTCTCTCTACCTCTACCTCCCCCTCTCTGTCACTCCCCCACTCACACACAGCACTAACTACCTTCTTTTGTCCCAACTGATCCACCAACCTCTCTATGACTTTGACTGGCTGACAGATCCATCAGCCTCTCTTTCTAGAACCTCTTCAGGTTCTATATATATATAGAAGGAGCCAGACGACCATATTATTTTACCATATTTTCAGGAACTAGAACTTGGAAGAGTCCCTCAATGGATAAATATAGAGAAATATAAATTAACTCCTTAAATTATTCTCACCACTGTAGAATCTCAGAAGCTAAATAGCATGTCAAAATTAAATGAGAAACCTTTTTCTCAGAGCTCTTTGAGGACAAATAATGGAACATATCCTTTCACTTGTAATTGCCTGTATCAGGATTTAACTCAGAGTAAGGGGGTCTATAAATGTTGTCACCTGTGAATAAATTTCC
Organism: Delphinapterus leucas; assembly: GCF_059928025.1. Classification (NCBI taxonomy): domain Eukaryota; kingdom Metazoa; phylum Chordata; class Mammalia; order Artiodactyla; family Monodontidae; genus Delphinapterus; species Delphinapterus leucas. Next base: position 83,599,514 of record NC_143136.1, read on the forward strand.
ATATAATTTCTTATTAAATTTGAAAGGTATTATGACCAAATTGATTGGACTAGCTAGGAAAAACACAACAAAAAAAGTATGCTTTTTGAGAGTTAATTTCAGAATAGCTCAAATCATTGAAAATTTGTTAATACACAATCACCCTATGACTCCCTTCATTGATAAATACAGCGTACGTCCAAGACTTCAATATGTACTACCACACATACAAAAATTCATGGTTTAGTGTTTTTTAATACTGATTTTTGTAATTATTAATCTGATATGATTCTGTAAGTCTTTGAAAGTTAATACCAAACAAATAAGTAAGAAATAAGAGATGTGAGGATTTCTGTTAACTTGGCCAACAGTTTTAAAAAGAAATACAACCTGATAGTGATTTTATTTTCTCCAGTTCTATATGGTTAAAAAAGGAGGGGGATGATTCAATGAGAAGAGATGGCACTCACCCATCCATTTAAAATCAGTGCTATATTTCCAAGGTCTAAAAGAGTTACAGTTGCACTGTTCATTACTTTGGAAGTGTCACATTTCCTAGTATGACAAGATGTATTATGGATGGGGGTTTTTACAGATGTGGAGAAATCTCTTTCCAAGTTTTTTTTTATTTGATTTTCTCCCCTTCTGCCTCTTTGTACTTTAGCGGCAAACCTCGGGATAATGGGATTACTTTATGCCTTCCACATCAGGCCCTGGATGAGTGCACAGAGGCCAGTGGCAAGAGAAATAAGATGGCTGTAAAAATGCAAACATTGGATGTTAAAAAAGGTGCACCCAATAACTTGCCCTTAAATTTAAAGGGAACTAAATGAGGAACTTCTGGACAATTTATCTTTCTGTTTACTGATAACAAGTCACTTTGTTTTTATGTGCTCAGTCTAGTATTCCATAATTTATTTGAAAGTAGATGAGAAATAATGTAGATAAATGATGAAGTGTCAGGGTCTGACGCTCTTAAATGAAGCTATTATGGTCAAAGAGAAAACGTAAAACCTGCGGCTCATTATGAGAGTGTTCTACTTGTCAGTTAAGTGAAAAGGCCTGGAATGATTTCCAGTTTATTTGTCATTGCAGTTATTAAAGCTGTCTTTTTGGTGCCATGAAAATGAATTGAAGACTTTATTCGAAGTAAATTTGTACTAAAGCTTTCAGATGTATCTTATGTGGGCTCAGTGAGGCAGGGAAGCAGCTTAAAAGCTAAAATATTACAAGGAGACAGCTACCAAAGTCTTTGAAACATACCAGAATATATAAGAGTGAATAAATAAAGTATTTTCTTGACTAAGGAACAAACTCTTTGACTGATGTCTTGGGTAAGATTGGTAACAGGATATAGCAGTTGCTAATTGTTGGTAGATATTTTATTCCAGTAAGGAACAAATTGCCTACATATTTGAGTAACACTTATAACAGAGTATCTTTCCTAAGATTGATTTCTAAGAAAAGTGAAAAGATGCATCATTTAAAATAAGATACACTTATAAAAATGTAATGAGAATTAACAGAACGGACACATCACAGAAGCAGAAAAGGTTTCGTCCTTTCTGAATAACTATAACTACTAGGCTCTAAAAACAAGCTTTATAAAGTTTAGAAGGTAAGACATTCAGAAAGCCTGAGCTGCACAACCTGTTTTCCTAACTGAATTACTGGACTACAAAAGGCTACATCTGACTACAGGGGATGAATATATTATTGACATTTTTATCTCACATGTCTGTTCTTAAAATATTTTACATTCTTGCTGAGGTGTGAGAATAACTTACATTTTAACTTACATTAGAAGGAGGTCAAATCAGATAGACTTGCATATGGTTGAGATGGAATTCTTTTTTGAAGCATTGAAAAAATTAACTCTTTTGTATTTCCTTATTTCATGATCGAAAGGGAGGCATTTGGTGTTTCTTTGAACTAGTCTGGCAGTTAAAAATACTTTTTTGTACGGTTTAGCTATGCTTTTTCATAATTTAAAAATGGCAATTAATAGGTGTAAATAAAGGAAAATGAAAGACCCTTTCTCTACATTGGTTTCAACCCCATCACATGAAATAAGTAGAATCACTAAACTGAATGTTTTACTTCAAGCCTGAGAAATCTGCCAGCCCTGTCTTTGACTCTTCATTGTGGATATTAAAAATGTTTTGACACAGCTTCAGGGTCAGTTTTAAAACAAAATGGATTCTGCATCCCCCTCAGAGGTTTCCTTCAGATTTTATAGCCATTTTCAGTGATATTGTCAAAGTAAAAGGTCTACCAGGCTCTTTATTATATGCCTTATTTTCTGGCATTTAGATGCACAACAAAACCTTCCTTTGAAATAAAACTCAGTGTTATATTTGGGATATTTTAAATATTTCCATAACTTTTTATGCTAATAACTATAAGAAGTCTCAATGATTTAAAAATAAATGCTTTACAAAATTATAGCTGCGACAATAGAGAAATCTACGTTGTAGTAATTGCCAGTTAAAGGTGTAGAGTTTAGATTAGATTCAGACAGATTCAGATTGAGACTGTGTTTATACTCCCAATAAGATTTGAAAAGAAGCAAAATGGTTGAATTCTGTTGGATAAGCAGTTATTTGGGGGAAAATTTTTGATAATTCATGTGTTAATATTTGTGCTTATAGATCTGCTTTTTGTGTGTAGATACATTCCATAAGGTCCTTTTATTTTTGAGCATACTCAAGTTTGTATTTCAAGTTAGTTAATTCACTTTGGCTGGTCAAGCAAATATATTTTATCCCATTTTACTTATTTAATATACAGATGTCAAACACTAAATTAGTTGAATTACAAACATAATTGCTTTTTATTGAGTTCATGGAGTAAACAGGATCATAAAATGAGGTATATAGTATATGAAATTAAGTGCAGTTAAAGGATGGCATAGGGATTTAGGGGCAGTTAATTTAGCCTAGGTCCATAGTAAGGAAGACTTCACAGTGGGAAAGATTCCTGACCTCAAATATTGAATTCTGAAAAGACAGAAAAATCAACTCAGTGGGACTAGGTCAAAAGTATTCTACATTCATGGTTATATAACCTCCAACAATCCAGCTAGCTAATTCCTTTGTTGCCATGGTACTAGGCTAAATTTCTTTGGGTAAAAACCACTGTGCTTTTTCTTCTCTGAAAAATACCTAAAGTTAATGTGGGACTCTAGCCAAATTAACCTTAGAGAGTACCTTATCTGTTAGGTTAGCCACTGGGGACTAAACCTGGCTTCCTTTACTATAAACTACCATGGACTGAAATCATACTCACTCTCCTGCAGTATTTCTATAAATATATATTCACAATGTCCACATAGAGAATTAATCAACATGTGTTGGTTTAATATTAACAATGGAAAACAATGAGGAAATTCAGCAATAGGCACAAGCTTTTCATACATAAATTTGCAATCAACAAACTTAGAAATAAAAGATTTTTAAAAATGCTCCTGTTGCTTTTCTTGAACTTCCAATTCTCTATTTTTCTCTAAAAACATGAAAAGTAACTTAAAAATTAAACTACAAATTGTTTGGTGTTATAGTTCCTATTAAGGATTCAGTTTCCAGATTAGACTGTTTATTATAATATGCCAATGTAAGCTATTAATCAATGAATACATGTTTATTGGTTATGTTTAAGTATTATTTTCAGGAATATAAATTTATGCCTCTGAGGCAAATATCAAATGAGCATTTGTCAAAGATTCTGTTTAACCCATTAATTAATGAGTGAACCAGTCAAGTTAAATCAGTTCAAAAGACATTTGATGAGGTAAGTATAGAGTTAATTTTAAAAAGAAATATTAGGGTAAGATTAGATAAACAATAAATATTTAGATATAAAACTGAGTAATGTCTTATATGGCCATAAGTGGTAACTTTTGGGGTTATTTCTTTCATTGGACAGAAATTATTTACATCTCTCCCTGACAAAAATCTACAAGTTAACCTCTATTCCTACAGAGTTTTTAAAATGACAAATAAATACAAAACCAAGGGATAAAAGAATACCTAGTAATCTATTGCTTATTTCTAAACTTCAGGTAATTTTTTCTGATATTTATATGTAGGTGGTATGGTCTTTTCCTACAAAAATATTGCTCTGAAATAAAGTCACTGCACTGGCATGTCAGTGTGGCTTGGTTGGACTGGTGAGGCATTTCCATAGTGCACCAAAGTAGACAGTGTTCTTGGCTTTCATATTAGATCACTTACTTAAAATATTGGTGTGATCAACAACTTATTTCGAATTAATTTTTTTTCTAATACGTTCTCTAAAAATGCCCTGATAAATATAGCTACATTAACTCCAAAGGAAAGTTAAATCTTAGCGATGCTTATCTTAAAGAGATGAATAAAGAACAAGGAATCTCCCCATAACCAGGGAATACATAAAAAGTTTCCTGTAGTTACCAGATGCTTGTTATGGATTGAACTGTGTCCCCAAAAAATTCATATGTTAAAGCCTTAACCCCTGATATGATTGTATTTTGAGATAGGGTCTTTAGTGAGATAATTAAGGCTAAATGAAGACATAAGTGTGAGGCCCTCATCTGATAGGACTGGTGTCCTCTTAAAAAGAGGAAGAGACATCAAGGATGTGTGTGCATAGAGGCAAGATCATGTGTGGACACAGTGAGAAGGCAGCCATCCAAGCCAAAGAGAGAGGCTTCAAGAGAAAACAATTATGCCAGCACCTTGATGTTGAACTCGCAGCCACCAAAACTGTGAGAAAGTAAATTTTTGTTGTTTAAGCCATCCACTCTGCAGTGTTTTGTTATAGCAGCCCTAGCAGACTAATACAATGCTTTTTTTTCACTAGAATATTTATGTGGTATTAAACATAACCGATTTCCTATGATATCTAAAGCTGGTATTTTACAGTTTGTATAAATTCAAATCCAGTTGGTCATCATCACTTCATTGCTGGAAGTGCAGACTGGACAAAATTGAAAAACAAGCAAAATAAAACTGCATAATGATTTACCAAAATATTTACTGTAAAATGTCTTTAAGCACTCTCAGCTCATTCCTTTGCCCTTGCCAGAATGTCTCTTCTATGTTTTTAAGCCAATTCATCCTCTATTCTCACTTCTCAAGATGCATTTTCTCCATTCCTTGAGCTGAAGCAAGGATAAATTTCTTGTTTATTTCAATTACTTCTCAGAGAAGATACCACTAGTTTCAAAGAGTCTGACTCCATTGGACAGCTGGTCATGTTTCTTTATCCCAGCTTGCATTGCTTCTGGCTAGTTCTACTCACAAGAAGGTGTTGAATAGAAAGGACAATTTGAATCACAGTCTTGTCTTTCTAAGGCTTTGTACAGTGATATCTGTTCATATTTCTACAAGAAGCTTAGAGATAGACTAAATGTGACAAGCCTGCAACTGTCGCCAGGCACAGATACTGTTGAGAAAGCCAGATCCTGGCTTTTGGTCAGTGATATTTTATTTTTCCTTGAAGGATGGTGGACCAATGTATAGGAAAAAAGAATAAGTAAATATGAACAAAAAGTCATTCATTTTATCCTATTAGTACTTTAAGAAAAAAATGTTTGTTAAAAATATCTGATTGAATTCTTATTATTTCCAACATGCTACACAATAACAAAGCCCTATTACTCCCCCTTGTCTTTGCTTTCCTTACCTTTATTTTTCCTTATTTCCCTTTTGAATTGTCCATGCACTGTATTTCTTTTAATAAATAAGATCACTTATTTTCCGCCCACTCATTGACGGTCTGCGATTTCCAACCTCTTCTGACAGCTTTCCACATGATAAAAATGTAAAGCCTGGTTGTGTAAATCTCTTACGGAAGCAGTGCAGTGTAAAGTCTCTTTTGTAGGCCAGAAAAGGAAAGTCAACCACCACTGTAGTTAATGCTTGTTAAATGAAATAAAACATAGGCACATCATGCTTATTCACTTGGTTTGTTTCTTTGAGCCCCACCTTCACTGCTAAATCATCAAGAGCAATCCATATATAAATTAAGTTATTTATTCCAGTAGATGGGAGAAGCAGGTTATTTAGTGTGTTTGTCTTTTCTTTTGAATGGATAAAATCAACTTTCACTGTTAATTACACTGGTTTTACTGAGGTAGTTAGAATATACAGTTTGCATGGCCCCATATGTTGGATGCATACACTGAGCCTAGGGGAATTTAAATGACTTTTGTAAGCTCACCCAAGAACCATTGGAGGGATTCTTCCCCCAGAACAATGATTTTTCCATTTTGCCATATGGCTTTAAAAACCTATACTTGATCTTAAGTGTATTCCTCTAAATAAGGGTAATCAGTGGTCAGACATGTGGTGAATTATTAGGCCGCTGCTATTACTCTGGAGTGCTGTTTTTTGGGGGCTTATGAATAGGAAATGTAAAGTTATCTCCAAAGGGATTTTATTCTAATATTCTTTCAAAGAATGAAAGCTTTTCTTTGAAAGGAGTTAGGATGACAAAAACCTAAGATTATTGGAAACCTGATAGCAGATCTTTCCTTGGCAAGATCAGTGTGAGTTATTACCAGTAAGTGGTAAACAGGGTTAATTCATTTTCCTTTTGTAAGTTGAACTTCAGAGAAACAGTTGCCAAAGGCATCATGGCAGATCATTCAGTCACAATGCATTGTATTGAAGAAATATGGTACCTTTTTAGCCTTTCCATCTAGTATCCTACAGCTAGTCTCTCTACCTGGACTGAACATTAGATATTTTGATTGTTAAAGTTCTAACATAGCCTTGTGTTGGTGGATAATTTTAAAGCGTCTTATTTTTCATAATTTCACTAGACTGTTTTCCAAGAAATTAGTAGGCATTAAAATGCACTTCTTCTCATAACGTCAGAATTCTTAATATGCTATACAATTTATACTTAGCCATGTCAGACATTTTCTTCCATGGAGTGATAACCTTAGTGACTGTGTGTGAAACCTATCTTTTTATTTCTAAATACCAATTTCAGTAATTTGATTTAAGAAACCAAAACGATAAGGGTTCAAGAAATAGACTCACAAACAAATGGATTCTACTCTTTCTGGCTTCCTTATGAGTAAAGAACTTTTCTACCATGTAGATTCTATGTGCTTTTCACATAAAGAAATGGTCTCTCTCATGATAGATGTTCTCCCTCAAAGTAACTTCATTGCCCAAATCTCAAAGGTAGCATTTGACTTCCTAATGATTGTGACTTTTTTTTCCTATTCACTAATGGGATAATGAAGTCTTTGTTTTTTAAGGTATCAATTATGGGGGTATATATAATCTTATGGGACATTGACTTCGCTTAATCAAAGAACATTTCATAATATATCATAGAAAATGCAGTAAAGAATTCAGGGATCATAAAATCACATCCTAAAGACAGCATTATTTTGTTGGTGTGAGAGTTATAGGTAGAAAAAGAAAACTTGCATACCTACCCTGAGGTAAAGGCAGGCGGAAGAGTGAATCAAGTGTGAATGGGATTCTTCAAATATATTTTAATCAACTGAACATTTTGTTTAAATGCATGTAATAAAACTTGGTGCAACTCATATTCAAAGGTGTTTTCCATCTTTTATTGACATGATTTGCAACTTAGGATATTTAAGTATAGCAAAGTGGGTATTTTTATTCATTTAAGGAAAGGTATTCGATAGGAAATTATTATTTTTGCTCTTAAAATTGGTTGTAAAGATCATGTGCCTTATTTTGAAGCCAAGGCTTTAACCCGGGGGTGCAGGGGTGGTCCCTTTATGTTGCTGACCCCAGGGAATATAGTGCTGTAAGTATTAGTTAAGTTTCTTAGAATTACAAGTAAATGAAAATATAAATAAAAACAAACCAAGAAAAAACAACTCCAGCTAGGTTGTAGATCCAAGAAGTGGATGAACAGCCAAGAATCCAGATCCGGGAACATGAACTAGAAGCTTTCATAGGTATTCTCTTTAAATTACTGTAGTTAAATTGACTGAGTTTTAAAGATGTTTAGAACCTGACCCCTCAGTTACAAATGTCCAATTTCTAATGATATAGAGAAAATTAGCATGGCCCCTTGTGCAAGGATGACATATAACTTCCTGGGTGTTCAATATTTTTCTTAGATGACAGGCTTTCTCTTGCTGCCTGCAAGCAGAGGACTCAGATCATGAGCAGGAAAGGAAAAAAACAAAGGAAAAGAAGGAACCCAAGTAGCTTAGTGTCGAACCTTCTTGCCCTTTACCTGTGTGCCTCTGAGCTTCCAAGTGGGGTAAAGCTGTGTATATGCGTTTTGTTTTATTTATGAAATTGTAATATGAAAACATGGATTCAGGAAAACTGTTTTACCCCCTTAAGATTTTTGTGAGAAAAGTCTCCTTGGTTTTACTTATGAATTGTTTTTTTCATGGGGCATTAAAAGTAAAATAGAAATTGGATACTGATGATAGGAATTTGATCATTTAAAAAATACTGACCTTAATTTTTTTAATTATGTTTATTTTGCGGTAGAGATATTTTCTCTCAACTTTGGTCACTTTGCCCAAAGAAAATAAATTATCGACATGGTACTTGCTTTCTTTGTATATTTGTGTGTACTTTTCTGTGTCATAGGCATCTCTTCAAATTGGGTTATTGTTGCATGTGATACGTGCTGTTTCCTGATATATTAACTTACTTTAGGTAGTAATAGAAATAACTAACATTTTTCCAGGCAATGTCATGTTTAGACAAGCATCAATAATTCTACCCTAATAAAACAACAGCTTATTCTGTATCAGGCACGGTGCTAAGCTGGCATCTGCAAAACAGTAGAGCCTATGTAGTTCTAGAGTTACATATATGTGTAGAGACTCATTACCGACTGAAGAAAATGTTGTGTGCCCTCTGATGAAATGTTTGAACTACTCTGACAAGTACATTAATGGGCTCAAATCAACTATGAGTATTAAAGATAGAGATGCATCTTAACTTTACACAAAAATGATAAATTAATGAAGTATTTTTAAAATATACATTTGATTCTGAAATTAGAAAACAGCACACATTTTAACAATTTTAAGAAGTTAACTACTAAAAGACTTATAAAAACTATTTTTATAGAAAATAGTTATGCATCTATTGCATAGATTTCACCAGTTAAGTAGACAAACACCTTGGCATGTGCCTTCTCCATTCTAACAAAAAAAGTTTTTATTCTGCCTATTAGCTGCTCATTTAAATAATTTACAAAAAAGATTATCTATCTGAATAAACTGTTTTACGTTATAAACGCCTCTGTTGGGGAAAAAATATTTGAAATGTTTTTATTGTGATTTGGAGCAGGCAAATGACTGAGTTTTACTTTATCCTCTGAACAACATTCTCTGATTCCATACTTGGAGCTGTTTCATCAGGCTTCATCAACCTGTCATTAAGACATTCTCTATAAAGTCAAATATATAGTCTCTTTATGACAGTGAGTTACCAAATGCTTAAAACTATTACATTACTGCATGACCTTTTTATCCCCTGAGTAAATTACTTGTGTTCTTTATCATTCTTCAAAAGAAACACAAGACCTGAGCACAGCTCTAAGCTAGGCAATTTTTACCCAAGGATTCTCAGGCTTCTGATTCTGCATCCTTGTTCTCCACTTCTGGACATTTCTTTCTGTCTGCCTGAAATTACATCAGTGTCCCCTTGTACACTGTTATCGAGGAAGGATAGAAATCTCTTTCCAAGAACAGTAAATGACTGTTTGCAATTTCAAGTACTGCTTTTCTGGCAATGCTTATATTATATCCACTATAAAAGAGATCAAAGCCTTGAGTTTAAACTTGGGTCTTAACGCCATTGAGAATATAGTATAATAATGCAATCAGGCATTTCTTGAGGAAGAAAAAAATACATACAATTTTCCACAAAATTTTAGAGAAAGACAATATCTGGGAAAGCTATCCAAGGAATATGCATTAAAAACCACACAATAAAATGAATAAACATGTTAGAGTATAATTCTGGATATCAATGAGGATAGATTTTCTTAGATCTAGAATTTTCCCTTCACCCATGTGCAGAAGGTCAGCCTGGTTTAAAGCATGTTATTTTCTAAATACTATATATATTTAAATCTTAAAACTCCTTTTTATTTACCCATAACCTCTCATTAAATGCAGAACTCCAAGATGGTTACAGCATTCCTAGAAAGTGCCAAAGTAGACTACTGTAAAACAATTAGTTCCTAGCTTTGAGATGCTGTGTCCTTTAATTTGTGTTGCATTTATTCTGTAAGCAATGTAAATTCCATTTTTGTATTTTTTAAGTAAAAAATAGTAAATTTCTCCATTTGTATGTCTAGCTGTGTAGCATACATTAGCACTATTTGTGAAGTTCCATGTGGAAAGTGATATTCTATTTTTTATTGCCCGCTATTGAACTATAAAATTTTTAAATCAATAGATAAAACTGAAGACCCAGTGTTTGACTTAGCATTGAATTTTCCCTTCTTAGTACTTTGCATCATTTCAGCATATTTACTAGTACGTCAACAATAAGATTTTCCTAGTTTGTTCTATGTATAATTAATAATGCAATCAGTAAAAAACTATTCTACAGGGAACTCACTCCTAAAGTTATATATGAATTAAAGATAAAATATGTGATATTTTAGTACTCTTTTTTCCCATCTGACCTATCTATAATTCAGATTGCCTAACTAAACTTAAGTATAGATATGAGGGTTAGGGTATTTGCAAAGTACTAAGCTGACAAATACAGAGTGCCGGCTATTATTTGTTTGGAAGTCAGAGATTTGAGCTATTCATTTTGTAGTCTGACAGTCATCACTACAATTCCTTGAATTCCCAAAGCTTTTCATACAGCTTCCTCAAGGACAGCTATCATGTCTTAGCTACTGCAATGACAGATGGGATATAACATGTCATGTGATGGATAACTCTGGAGCCATAGTACTTAATCCTTCTAATACTAATAGCTGCATTATCATAGAGATTTATGGGAATGTCAGTTTCAAGTTCCCAGTTCCATTCATGGGTTTTTAAAACTTCAGCTGCAAAAAACATGCATCCATCCCATTAATTCTAATTATCATGGTTCATCTTCTCAGCAGTTTTGCACTCCGGAACCTTTCAGTGCAAATTAACGTACCAAAAAAGTGTATTAATTAATATTTGTAGCTTTTAATTTCTGCAAGAGTGTTGTCTGGAAGCAGCTGGCAGTACAGGGCCTCTGCTATTGAATCTTTGCCAAACAAGTGCAGATGTAATTTTGTTATCTCTTGCTTAGTCATTTACGCAAATTAATTTGAACAATTAGCCTTTTACTGGTCCTTCATGAATCATGCAAAAGGGATCTGCCAAAAATTGCTAGTTGACAGAAAAGAATTGGTTAATGCTGTGCATTTTGGGGAAGGTAATACAGAGTGAAGCTCAATGTTATTTTAGACTGTAGACAATTGCCTAAATATTCTATTGTAAGATTTACTTAGCACTCTAAAATTTGAGAATTCCCCTTCGTGAAGAGTAAATCTGCATACTGGTGAAGGTTCAGTTCATAGGGGGATTCAAATTTTTTGTGAAATATAGAGCTTGAATATGTCTTAATCAAGTACATATGTAAAATACGAAAGGAGTTTTCATAGAACTAAATTATCATGTTTTTCAGGTCACAGGTCCTCGTTCCTACTTACTTAATATTTGTGTTCATGTTTGTGTAATTATTTATTTGTTATATAAGGTAGATATAAAACACATTTGTAGCCTCTTTTGGTAGCTTCTGATAATCTTCTAACTTTCTAAGAAGTTAGAGATGGAGAATATTTTTAAATAGTTAAATAGCTAGTTATTACATTTTAAAGGAAGATCTGGATAAAAGAGACTTTAAGTGTAGGATACATAATTAAATCACCTGAGAAATGACAGAGATCTATTTTTTGGTGTTCAGGTAAAGTTACCAGTATCTTAAAGGAATAAAGATAAAAATAATAAATGTAAAATTTGCAATTTTTTTCCTTGGAAGTAGCTCAAACTATCTGTGATTTTATGTTTTCAGTTTAATTCCAATCTATTTTTTGGACATTTTTAATCACTAGAACTAAGGATTTTTCATCTACTATTATATACAAGTGTTTGTACATTGTTATAATGTCAAACAAAAGCTCACAGAAAAATAAGTCTTTCTCAACTTTGTATAGAATTCATTAGAAAAGTCCAAGAAATCTTTCATGGTGTTTCCTTAGTGTTAAGGAATATTGACAATTATGCATTTACATGTTTTAAATACATGTATATATGCTCACATGAAAAGTATATTTATATTTGTTTAAAATGTGTCATTCTATTTCCTTCTTATTATTTAATTATGGAAGAAAATTATTAACCTCAGACTATAGTTTTGAAAAAGAAAGAGAATTCATTTAGGTGCCTGTCGCAGCCTAAATAGATCTTAAAAGTGAGTCTACTTGCAATAGGATTAATGAATCCTCTACTGCAGAATATTTCCAAAATCCAAGTCATTGGTCACACCTGGGTAATAAATCATTGTAGTCATATAGATTAAAAGCATCATGAATGTCTAAAACTGCAAAATGATTGTTTTTCAGTTTTTCGCTCCATGGTAAAATTTAAAAATTTCCAAATATTTCTATAAACCTAACATTTATGGAAAAATTAAATCAAATATTTGAAGTATTTTAAATGATCATTTATAGAAAATCTTACTTTAACTCTTTGTTGGTCTCAGTCATCTTGTAAGTAAATTGCTTTGGAGTCAATAGTGCCAAATCAAGCTCCATGTAAAGTAAATTCAGTGAATATTTAGGTAATTTACAGTTTTAAAACACAATCAATTTTATGTTTCCTGTTTAAAAAAACATTTTCCCACTGTTGAAAACCTAAAAACTACAACAAAGAAGTATTGTAAAAATCACCTGCAATATCACTTTTGCAGAATAACTACAGTTAAGTTATTCATCTTATTCCAACTTTGTTCTACATATTTTTAAAAGCATCACCATGCTGTAAGTAGTAAAATCTTACGTAACATGAAGAATGGGCTCACTATTAAAAATCACTATTAATATAATTTTAATAAATTTATGGTTTTAAAATTTAATTGCTCATTTTGATGTTACTACATATTAAGTTGTATCCTTTTCTTTCAGTTATAAATAATAAAGCAATGGACATCTTTACTCGTCAACCCTTCCTGTATTTCAGTTGAATTCTTTAGGCCTGATTTTCAGAAGTGGTGTTATTTACTTAAATGGTATGAATACATTGAAATTTGATGCACTATGCTTCATTACTTTCCAAAATGGTTCTGCTTTTCCTTAGATATACGAGAAAACTTAGATTACCACGTCTCTAACAGTATCAGATATTATCATCAAAACAATAACAAAATAAATCTTTAATATTGTAGGTTAAAATTAAAAGTAGCATGTTTTTATTTGCTTGCCTCTCATTATTAAAGTTGAACATTTTCTCACATACTCTCTGATGAACAATTTTCTCATCTGTAAAATGGTTATTAATATAAAGTTCAGTGATTATTTTCTGCGATTTATTTGCAATAATTTGTTTAAAAGCCCTTTGTAAAATCTTATACAAATACAAGCTATTATCAGTAACATACTAATGAATAACTTCTCCCTCTAAAATCCTGATTTTGTAATTACACTACGGTTTTTCCAACTTAGCATAAAAATAATAAGATCATATGACTCCAGAATTAGATGTTGCTCATTTCTTTGGCTAAAACCCTTATCAGAAAATTTATTTTTCTCTCTTATTATTATATGGATCATTGTCAGTATAAATAATCAAAATTTAATTTATATTATAACAAAATATAAGATAATGTATAATTATCAAATTTTCTAACTCAATCTATGCAGGTTCAGCCAATTTTTAATTTCATCTTATTTTCACTCGCAGATAGTACTGCCATGTAGTTACTTACTGTATAGAGTTAGCCTATATTTTATGTAAGACATAGTAAAATTCCTTGGCTTTAATTTTATTAAAAAATAATTCTCCCATGTAGCAAATCAAAAATTGAATGGAAAAAAATAAATCAACAAAATTTTTACGATTGTTTTTTATTGAATTTACCGAGGCAACTTGGTGATCATCTTCACCATTCACTAAGCCACATGTACGCAGAGTCTACATTATTGTCACAAACATCAACTATTATACAATAGCTATCCAGATATTATTTTTGTAAGGAATTATGTGGTTTAGTGTAATGGTCATTATGATACTATACAAACATTGAAAGAAAAAAAGATAGGACAACATACTTCCATTTTTCCTTGGCTACGTAGGTGCATTGTTAACTGCAAAATGAGATGAATTAATGTCATTTATCTGGCTACAAAGCAATGTGTATTTGATGTTGAGAATGCAGAATTAAGGAAATAATTATGATTCATAATCATCAAAAGATAAGGACTGGTTATATGTAAATGATTATACTTATAGGTTTTTTGTTTGTGTTTTTGGTACTTGCATATATTTTAACAAAATAAACCAGCCTTTTTTCCACTAAATATAATAAAAATATTTCTCATATTATTAAGAAAAAGTTTTTTAAGCATATTTTTATATTATTCAGTTTTGGGGGGGGATGATCCATAATTTATATAATCAATTTTCTATTTAAATATTTATGTTGCTCTAAATATTTGGTGTTATGAACAACACTGAAACAGAAATATTTGCATATATCCATCATTATTTTCTTGAAATAAGTTCCTTAGTTGAGTTTTCTATTGTAAAGCATATTTCAGCATGTTTCTTAATGAGTGTAGGTTTTAAAATACTAATAACTCATTGTTAACAGTGAACACCAAGGGATTCAGACTTGTAATCATTCTTAGAAATGATTAATAGTTTAAAATAGTTTACAGTGTTTTGGTTTCTTGTTGGCAAATCTACAACTAATGTGTTAGTAATGTGTGTCTAAACCAAGTTGGCTGTTTATTTCATTGCTGAATAACTGACTAATCAGAAAAAAAAATTGCCCCTCATCCATACATACTGAGAGCGATGAAGCTAGTCTCTCTGTAATTGAAAGTATCAGTGGTAAACTTGGCTGGAGCTTGATTAATAGTATATTAAAATCATAGTCTTCTTGGTGAGTGCTAGATAAGGAGTTCTGGGCAAATTACTTGGTTACTGGGAAGCCTTTAAATTTTAATCATGGAAGTACTTCAGTGTCATTAGAAACTGAAAGGACAATGGGGTCTGCTGGCAAGTTTTCTGAATCGTTGAGCTTTTCAGGCTTTCTTTCTGCCGGCTATTGAAAGCCAAGCATGGGCTGCAATCGAAAATCCTTTGCTCCCCATGACTTTGATTGCTATTATTGTAATTTAATATTACACAGTATCTTAGAATAAAATAGTCCATGGAAACGAGAAGAGATAATGCAGGAGGTAGGGGTGGGGCTGGAGGCAACTGAAACTGAACTCAAAATTAGACTTCAATATAGTTTTAAGCTTGTAAATCTTTCCTCAACCCACGGCAGTTGCAGTGAGAAAATCAGGATATTAAAGATGTTTAACTTAAAATAAGCAACAGGCATACAAGACAGAAAACGTTCCATTCTTGAACCTATCAAACCATATTATTTAACTCGTTGCAAGGTGAGAAATGTAATAGCAAGCAGAGAAAGTTATCCTACCCTCAGCATGTTTTGACATTTCATATATAGTATTTATATAAAACATGATATATATATATTTATTTGACTATATTTTTATTTGAAGAAGGATACATAATGCAGCTAGCTATTAAAATTTTGTATTAAAGTTATACCATAAGATTATTTCATGTCCCAAAGGCAAATTAATATTTTTTTTCCTGTGTATATGAGTTCTAGTCAATTTGAGCCCCAGTTGCATCAGAGTTTTGAACAAGATTAACAAGGGAAAGAACCATAAACAGTAAAGTTAGGAATCTTAGAGATTGCCAATTAGCAAAAAGAAGAATATAGTGGAAACATTACCTGTTCAGTATGGTGCAACTAAAACAAGTTTCTTAGAAAATTGTCAGCATAGTTTACAAGTTTGGGGGATTCGTTTATTACATTTGACTCCTTTTTAAGAAATAATTTTAAATGATTTATCCACCTATTTTCTAGAAAATGTCACAGAGAACTTGCAAGATTTGGAAAGAATTCTCTGAATAATTCTAAGAAACCAGTGCAGTTACTCTGTGCGTTGGTGGAATGCAAATGTTTTGTGTTCTGCACTGAGACTTGCTTCCCATTTCTCTATGTTCTTTAATACATGTCAAAACTTTTCTCTTTTATGGAAAAAAGAATACAAACCAAGGCTGATTATTTATAATCCAACTATGATCAAAACATGATCTACTAAACCATAGCTATCAACTCTTTTAAGCAGTGGAGCCATAAATATATAACATAGAGTAGATCACAGGAGAACAATCACTTACACACATTTTTTCAGTGCAGTGTGGTAAGCGGATTTGCAGTGGCACATACAAGACTGAGTAGTGCTAGGAAACTGGTATAGTATAATCAGTGCTTGGTTATCTTCAGTTCCCTAACAAAATTTTTAATTATTTATTTAATTATTTAATCACAAACTTACAGAAAAGTTGCAAGTATGGTACACATAACTTTTTGGTTGTTTCCTGTGCCAGTTGAGTGTACATTGCTGCCCTGGTGTCTCTTCACCCCTAAATGTTTTAGTATTTGTTTCCTACATGACCAGTACAACCATCAAAACCAGGTACTTAACATTGATATATCATTGCCATTTAATTCTCAGAGGATCCAGGTCAGCGTCAAGAAACATAGTTATTATATTTCCTTAGTCTCCTCCTTCAGCCTAAAACAGTTCATCAACCCTTGACCTTCATGACCTGTTGAAGATTACAGGCTAGTTATTTTGCAGAATGTTTTTCAATTTGGACTGGCTTTCATGATTATATCTAGATTATATAACACTGAAAGGAATATCAAAGTATCAGTGCTGTGTTTTCTCACTACATTCTATTGAGTAGATCACATTTTTTTTGTTCAGTTACTTACGCTATTCATTTTATGGCTTTACCAAAGTAGTGTTGTCAAAATTCCTGAAGTAAGCATACATCATGCATTTCACCATTGATTTTGCGCAATTATTCAGAGGAGTCTTTACAAATCTTGCAAGTCCTCCTCACCATTTTTACCTTTGGAATTAAAAAAAAAAAAGTTGTGTGGAGAAAGTACTTCAAAGTATGTAATATGCTCCTTATTTATTTGTTCCTTTATTCATATGTGTTTGGACTCATGATTTTCTATTTTATTCAACGGCTTCTAATCAACCACTATCACTTACCTTCGCTTGTCTAGTGGGAGCTCTTCAAGCTAGTTACTGTGTCCCATCATTATCTGAGTGCTTCTTTTTTGTTTGTTATTTTTGGCAGACTAAGATTTCTTGGCTTATCTCACACTTTCCCTGCTCCAGTACTGGAAACAGCGCTTTCTCCAAGGGGGTTTTTTCAATGGTGCAAAAAGTGTTTATTTTGTCAATAGTGAGTGATATTTAGAAGCCAAGGCCCAGTTTCTCTCTAATTCCTTGTTGCTATTGGGGTATCACTGCTCTCAGATCCTTCAGTGGAGGAAGCTAGAGAATGTTTCTGTATGTGTTTCACATATACTATGTTGATATCTATCACTGATCTATATCCAATATATATCTCTTAGGTTTACATCTATATTTTCAACATATAACTATATATATACATGTATATATATATGGCATATATATGTATGTGTGCACGTGTATACGTGTAAGTGCGTATTCCCACCAACAACTCCAATTCCAATCTATTACCACAGGGTTTATTCTAGTTTATTTTTACTTTTCCATATTTGTAAATCCGTTCTACAATGAGAAAACCACCTCCCGTTATCCTCAAATATACTTATTTGATTAAACCACTGTAGGTACGCAAACTACTGTCTGCCCTGTACTCGTTCCCTGGCATGGACTCCCTGTTGACACAGCTTGGCCTCCAGTATTCAATGATGGGCTTATGTTCTGTAAGTCTACCCTCCTTGATATTTGGCATCTCCGATTAGACTGCCCTTCCATGGGGATGCCTTCCTTACTCTGCTTAGGCACCCACAACCTGTCCTGGACCACTACCCACATATCCCTTCTCCATCCACTCACCAGTAAGTTGTTCTGCCGCACCTAGAGGTTTTAGGGCTAATTTAGAAGGGAAAGGACTAAGAAAGAAATGGAAAGGAAGAGAGCAGAATAGAAAGAGAGAAGAATAGTAAAAGCACTATATGTTCATCAACTCACCTACTTATTTGTGCGAATTATGATCATTTTGGCAAACTGTTTATTATTTTTTGCTTACACTAAGAGCTATTAGGAGAATTTCACTGACTCTCTGTGAGAGTGTACTAAGTGTGTCCATGCCCTTCAGAAATATGGGGTATAATGTTTTAAAAGAAAATCAAATCAAATAGGTAATGGGAAATCACTGGAAGGAAAAGGAGCAAATAAAAGCAAAAGGGTATTAGATATTGTCAGCTTAGGGAATAGCCTGTGAAAATGTCTAGAGGTGAGCAAGACATTGTTTGGATGAAGAACAGAAATGCGGTCTGTATATTTTTAATAGCAGAGGAAGATAGTCATCTAAATAATAGCAGCCAATAATTCGAGCCCCACTTCCAGACTTTTGATTGGTTATGATAGTCGTACATGATGATTCCCCAGCTGTCCAGTTTGACAGTCTTCTCAACTCTACATATTCTGCGTATCCATTAGCTGAATTTGACAGGATGTTTTGGGCAGAATTCATTGACCTAAGAGATAGAATGGCCAGTTCCCAATTGCCTTGCCAAAGGACTGTCAAAATTGTCCCATGTTAATATATGGCTACATGCAAAAGACAGCTAGAATAGAGAACTAAGGAACCTTTAGAATATGAAAAGTTACTATTAACTTGGAGAGAACCCCTCTCAAGTTCTTATTTCCACAGATTCGAAGTTCCAGTTGTATGGATGGTCAGCATTGATGTGTAAGCATATTTGAGAGAGCAATGGCCATTATCAAACTTGATTTTAAATATCCCATGTAAGTAAGGAAATAGGTTTTACTATTAAGTAATCAATAATCTCGGCAGCTTGATTAAAGATATAAATGCAATTTATAACAGTCTTAATCCACAAGCTGACACAGAACACTATTAGATTGTGATAATAAACAGGCATATTGAACAAGTCTTTGAATTGTAAAAGTCTTCCTAGAGAAATGGCTCAGAGAGGAGCAATGATCTCAATCCTTAATTCCTATGAATGATGCTTTGCCTGAACTGGTGATATTGCTGTCATTCTGGTGTAGTATAATTATAATATTGGTTAACATGCAGAGATCTTTAAAGGATTGTAAGCTTAAGAATGTGAAATCTTCCAACAATGATTTATGCTGCTCTGATTCCTGATGCTGGAGCCATCAGTCAAACACCATAGAATTTTTGTTTCTCATTGGCTCAGGGGGTATAACCGAACCAATGATTTTATTTTATTTTTTACCTTTCCTCCTTTTTTCTTTTAATTTTTCCTTTCTTTTTAGAATGGTCCTTTTGGTATAATAGTATTGATATTTGTGTAGTTAAGCTTATGTACGATCACCTTTGAGGAAGTTTGCAATTTTGTGTTATGAATATGCCTACCCCTCGCTCCAAGCCTCCCATATTTTATTCTTATTAGTGCTGCACTCTGAATCCACACTCTTTCTCTGTTTCTTATTCTGTGATGCCACCCATGACTCAGTGGGATCTTAGACAAAAGTGTCAAGGGATGCTGCAGTGTAACCTGATTACTCTTTGTATGTGTGTGGTCTTAACACACATGACTGAAACTGGAGAAGCCATGTGTGTGTGGCCAGTTGGGTGTGATTGCCAAGGACAAAAAATGGATTTCAATATAACACTCACATTTCAAAATTGAGAAATATTGGGGAAAGTGAGGTAAGAGGGCAAGCAGGATTAAGATATAACTGGGGCAGTTGAGTGTATCCTCAGGCTATTACAGTACATCTTCATGGAAATGTCCATGGAAATGTAGGACTGAAATTTGAGATAAAAATCAACATTCATTTAAAACTATTTCACACTTAATAATGTGTAGTGCTTAGAGTTTCTGCGCGTTGAGGAAAAAAACCAGCATCTTTTTCTATATCTGTATCCTTCTAGATGAAGTCGGAGTTAGATTCCTTTGAAATATTAAGTTTGCTTGTGGTTTTCATTGGGCAATGTGAAAATGACTACTGGTTCTTTTGAAGTTATACTTAAAAATTTGAAACTTTTCAGACTTAATTGACCATAGATAGTTGCAAACTTATTCCAATTATTTCAGTTAAGGGATGAAGTATAGACAATGTTAAAAACAAAATCAGGAAATGATTCTGATTAGGATGAAAGTTCCATCATAAATTAAGGAATAAAAGTGTAATTCTGGTGCTTCATGTTAGAGCAACCCACTTAAAAAATCATGAAGTGAAACATAAGAAGGCTAGAAAAATTTGGAGTGGGCTAGATAAATTATTTAGAAGGCTCTGTGCTAATCTGCCATAAGTGTAAGAATCAATTTGGCTGATAGGCAATGAGTGACTTGTGTTTGATATCTGAATTTTTCAATCAGCATTTTCTGAACATGGTTTCTCATTATGATAATGACTAAAGGATTAATTATCACCATGAGAACAGTGATAATAGCACTTTGAACTGTACTTGTCACCATATGACACAGACTATTACTTGTTTTTTTTTTAATATTTTAAGAAAGATATGTGCATTTGAAGCATTTGATTCACTTGGTGAAAGTGATACTATTAAGTTATTGGAGTTAAACGATGAGGAGACAACATTTTTAAAACACTACTTTCACACTGGCCGTCCTTTTTACAGTTTTAATTGACCAGTTAAAGCAGATAACAATTAATAGTATCAGTGTGAATGCTTATGTCAAATGGATAGTTCAATTAGAATATATGCTGGTTTCTTCTAAAACTCTCTACTGTAGCAGATAGAATGTTGTAAGGAATAATATTGCTAATTACCTTTCCAAAACAATATCCTTCACTAGCTCAAGTGCAACAGATTAGATGTAAGGCATTTAATGAGAATGGCACAGCGTACTGGGTTTTAATTTTAGATTATTGGATACATGCATGGTAGGCAATGATATAATTGAGAAATGACTATATTACTAATTGATACTAATGGAGGCAAAGTGTAGATTTTTTTGGTGTCATTGTTTTTTATAGGGACTAGAAACAGTGTTAAAGTAATCAAGTTAATTATGTAAATAATTATATTTTCCTTCTTTTCCTTCTAGAGTGCTCCATATTTGCCACATTAAGGAATCCTGCTGAGTGATAAGCATAAAAAGTTCTGAAATACGGGGTACAGTTATTGTAGCTAGCTGCCATTCTTTGATTTATATAATGCAGCCTATGGCAGCATGATTAAGATAAACACTTGACAGTCATACATGATACTGCTCCTGTTGCTGCCACTTCTTGCTTAGGTGAACTCTAGAGCAAGCTTTTTAATCCCTTTGTACTTATGTTTCTTCCTCTGTTTACATAGGTTGTTTTAGTGCAGTAGTTTTCAAACTTTCCTGACCTAGTCCCATAGTAAGAAATACATCTTACCATGCATACCAACATATTTTCATACATGTAAAACAAAAAAAAGTTTCACAAAAAATTGACCACTAAATGGATGGATTCCCCCCTGTAGTTAGAAAAACCCTGCTGACAGCACCTTGATATTAGCTCACTGTGGTGGAGGACAGCCTGAAGGAATAAATAAGTCAGAGACTGCAACTCAATAATTCTACATACAATGCATTACAAATAATGCAAATAAATGAGAACTAAATAGGTTTTTAAGAATAATGTTGTAGTGAAATGTAAGTGTATCTCATACTGAATACAAAATCTTTTAAAATACTAAAGGACTAAGCTGGGAAAGAAAGTTACTATTAGTAATTCTGATATGAAAATCTAATAATTGGTAATGTGTGGCATATGAGTTTTTGGTAATTTTTCATATATATGTATACAGTGTCTTAGTAAAATATATATACTCTTTTATAGTGTACTTTTTCTCAAATATTATTTTATAATATGATTTTTAGTAGCTGCAAATTATAACAAATCATTATTGGGGAAAATTTCAGTTTGAGTCCTGGGGTTAAAAAGGTGTCATGACATAATAAATTTGATTGCTTAGCTGCCCTACCAAAGAATGGCTTCTCCCTGGCTATGCCAGAAATCTATAACTTCCTTTTCCAAAGCATAAACGAGTGAATCCTTAAGATCTAGTATTTGTTTTTCTATGTTAAAGGTAGTAGATGGAAATATCTCAAAGGACATGAAACACTTGAATATAAAGTAAAGTAAAAGTTATTCCATATAATAGAAAGATTATAAAAGGCTAGAGAAAGAGAGGAGATTCACAAACATAAAGTTGAACCATTGACTTACTGAGGGAAAAGGAATGTTGAATGATCTCAGATCATAACTCCTTTTCTGCATTGGAACTTTCCACAAACAGTTGTCACTGCAAATGGCCTTGGCTTCAGGATGCATTAATAATACCTGCTATAAGACAGTAGTGAATCCATTATTGTGTATCCTCAATATAATTATTTTAAGTGACATATAATTAACTCATATCTTGTATATACCTAATAGTACTGTTCAATTAACATGAGATGACTATATTAGTAAATCAAAGTTAATGCTTTACTGAAGACACCAAGTTTAGAATGTTACTCTCTAAGTAAGCCTTTCATGATTTATCCATTTATATTTCACTAGTGATTAGTGTATATGTCCTTGAATTGTGACGAGCTTTGCCATTAAAAACAACAACTCAGGGTCTAATGAGTAAGGAATAGTAAATTTAGTTAATTTGGTGGGTGTAAGTATTCATTTTCAGCCCAGGAAGTTTGCGCTACCGGGTGCAATCCCAGTCAGTGTTGTTGGATGTGCAGGGTAGCTTCCAGACCATGCTGTCCCTCTACTTGATTTTGGGGGCAATTTTGTCCTTTCAAATTAGACATTTAGGTGTTTGCTTCCAAATTCAAGTTTTTACTACCAGAAATAGTTTTCAAGCTCTGAAGGAATCCACGGGCCATCTGTACTGTACTTCATTCTCTAATTCAGTTGTGTTTATGCTGTTCTGAAATTGTTCACTTCCTATCTGCAATAGGTGTAAATTTGTTTATATTTGCAGATACAGCGTTCCAACAAGGTTGTAAGTTTGAACGCATGCTTTTGCCCCCCTTTTATTTGTATTTGGGGGCAATAATATATAGCCGCTAAAGGTGTAGATTTTGAAAAAAGACTTCCTGAGTTTGAATCCAAGATTCACTATTTACTGCCTAGGGGATTCAGGCCTAGGCATTTCACCATCGTGTGCCTTATTTTCTGATTTACAAAAAAATGGAATATAAAATTGTACCTCTCTCATAGGGTGGTTGTCAGAAGTAGATAAATGAAATCATGTAACGCACATGCACAGTACCATTTAGTAAATATTACCTATCTCTGTATTTGTCCTTAGCATCTAACAGCATACAAAAGATAGTCATAACTGAATAAATGTTATTGGATGAATGAATACATATTGTAGCTGAAATAGCTCACAGACGTCTTGTTTACCCAATTACTTTATGTTGAATTTGAAGATAAAAAGAGCTTACTTTATATTCCCTAAAACCCCTAGTGTTTTATGTTACAAATGATATTTAATGAGTGGGATGTGAAGAATGAAATTAGCAATAAATGTTACAAGACAAAGTGCACCCTATCCTAGAATAAAAGTCATTTATAATGATTTAATACGTATCAGTTGCAGGAAAAGTGTATCCTGCAGCCATCAAAGTCATCTCTCTTTCAGAAGTGATTTTAAATGTATACTGAATTGTAAATATTCGTAAATATATATGAATTTATATGAACAATATATATTGAATTTTACACATATTTTTGAAAAGTAAAACAGAAGTATGTGACTCCTGTGGACTTCAGGACTATTCACATAACTGCAGTGCTATTAGAATATCTCTGAGACTCGTTCCCAGAATAATTTATTCTGGCAATGGATTAGAATCCAGAATTAAGACCTTTATATTCAGAGTGATTAGCAGTAGTTAGTAGTATTAGCAGCTTGACCCTGAATTCTGTGATCTCTTCCATAGACTATGTATAGATATTTGTGTCAAGCAGTGTCTAACCAGTGTACAAAAGATATTAAATTATAGGGAACACATAATAGCGGCCATGGAGGGACTTTGCCAGTGGCACGTGCATTTGGAAGTTGATGA
This sequence comes from Delphinapterus leucas, assembly GCF_059928025.1. Taxonomy (NCBI): domain Eukaryota; kingdom Metazoa; phylum Chordata; class Mammalia; order Artiodactyla; family Monodontidae; genus Delphinapterus; species Delphinapterus leucas. The sequence goes on from NC_143136.1 coordinate 83,623,840, forward strand.
GGGTGGGTGGAAGCTAAGAGGATGCTGAACTTGACTCACATATTTATCACAATGTAGCAAGTTATAACTTGTTTTTGATTTTCTTAGGAATTCTTACCCAGAAAATAAAATATCCCACATTGTCTCTTAAATTTATAGTAAGAGACACATCCCTCAGAGTGTAGTCAAATAACATTGTGAGAAACTGAAGTCCACATTTGTAGTTTGAACCTGTTTTTGGTTTTGTTTTTTGTCTAACTGCTGATCCTTTTCAACTTAGGAGGAAAAGAATTTCATTTATATCACAGAGCTCAGGAATGATTACTTTAGTTAAAATCTGGAATCTATTCTTAAAACTTGGGATAAAATCTTTTCTTAAACGAAAAGTTTTTTTTTTTAATGTAACTGGAAGAGGCAACTAGATTTCCAGATACAAATGTTATGAAAAGATAGGTTCAATAAAATATAACTTAGCATAGGGAGAAAGAATCCGAGAAGGATGAGGTGTGGAAAAATGACATTATCTTGAATATTTCTATTGCAACCGTAATTTTTTTCAAAGAACTAGAGTATATTTTAAATGATATATGTGAGTATGAATTGTATTATTTCTGAATATTATAAACAATGTCACTTGCTTAGATGCTACCTTTGAAAGTGATGTTATGGTCAAAATATGTAAAACTTATTAAACTCCATATTACCTCACTCCTTAGTTAAATTATTGTGAATTTGACTAATTTGGAGCTAGAAGACAATGGAAGACTATTCATTGAAATACATTTAATTGAACTTCGGATTCAACAGCTATATTTCATTTCCCCGCACTTTCCTCTCTTCATTTTCTTATCTCCCTCATGGCTATATTTTATCATTGTCTTTCTGGCCATAATTTATTCATCCCTTTGCCCCTTTCCATTCCTCCCTTTTTTGCTTTGGCTTTCCCCTTCCTCCTTTCTCCTCCCTTTTCATCAAACCTGAATCTCCATGGTCTAACCTCTGCATCTCACGTTTCATATGTACATGAACACTAGCAAGGTCTTATAGAAAGAGAGGTGAACAAAAATCAGATAACTGTATTGCTGGTTGCTCCGTGCATAGCTATAAATTAGGTGTTAGTGTTTGCTGTAACCTGGGTGTTCATCTGGATGACTAGACCCTGATTTATCCAAATATGCGTGGAATTACATGCAGGCTAAGGATATCACAGGAGGGCAGTTTCTAGAGCAGAGCATCTCCATCCTTTCTCAGTCCTCCCCACACAAGAGAAAGATACTGTTATCAATTTGGGTTTTCATTGATCTGCAACTTTTATATAACCCAACAAATACACATATATAATATTGCTATAAATGATGTAAAGGCAATGTTGGTGGAGTAACTTTATTTGTAAGGTTAGCATTTTTTTTTTTAACAGAGAGCCAGGATTACTAGCCTTAACTATATTTTCTCTCTCTTGAAAAGCATATTCTATCTGGAAAAGATCAAAATAATGAAGTAAAGAATGACTCTTCATACATGTCAATGTCAATGCACTGTAATAAAATATATGGCTATAAAATTTTTGTTTGTGCTTTCAAAGATATCTAAGTAGAACATTATTTATCAAGGGCCACTTCAATGTAAAAGCAATTACATCTTTCAAAAAGCATCCTTTCTATATGTAAACAGAGTATATTTTATGAATTTTTGGATCACTCGTATTAACAAGACATTCTGTATTGGTGAGACCTTTTCTTTATTTTTAAATTATTACTAGGTTACTTTACATTCTTTTCTTACTAAGTCTTTTTTTTAACTGTGTTGGGTCTTTGCCGCTGTGCACGGGCTTTGTCTGGTTGCGGCGAGCGGGGACTGATCTTCGTTCCTGTGTGAGGGCTTCTCACTGCGGTGGCTTCTCCTGTTGAGGAGCACGGGCTCTAGGTGCACGGGCTTCAGTAGTTGTGGTGCATGGGTTTAGTTGATCCGCGGCATGTGGGATCTTCTTGGACCAGGGCTTGAACCCGTGTCCCCTGCATTGGCAGGCGGATTCTCAACCACTGCACCACCAGGGAAGCTCCTGAGTCCTTTTAATGATTGGCACTTTTCTGTACATTTTCAAATCCTTTTCCATCACATATTTTTGCAAAGCTAATTTGTAAACTTTTAAAGATGGAGCAACTCTGGAATTTGTTTTTAAAAAGTGAGAGAAATAAATGGTTACTAGGAAGCACATTAAGAAAAAAGTATTTCCTTTAACCAAATTTAGTTTGCCTGAGTTACAAGATTATTTCTGTGGTGGCTAATACTTGCTTGGATTTTAAAATTTGCAGTGCTTCTTCTCTTTTAAGGGTCTCTACCTTATAATTCTCTGACTTACTAGTTTCGCCTTTCTACTGCTTCCATTTTTTATGAAAGTAATTTGAAAGTTCAAGTGAAGGAATCTAAGTTCTTTGCTATGGGTTCTTTATAAAGAATCTATTAACAAGGTTTTCTAAATCAAGATGGAAGACGTATATTTGAAAGCTACCCCCACCCACTTCTGGCCCAGTAACTTTGTGCAGGATTGGTTGGTCAAGGATGTGGAAATGCAGAGATGTCCTATCTGAAGGCTCTGTTCTCATTTATCATGCTAAGAAAGTGGAAGTCGGCTGGAATTAGTCACCAGGCTACAATCCTTGTTGTCTTACTGCATCCATTCTTTATCGTTAATAGCAATAATAGAGCAACTCTCAGGGAGGTATTGCAGCCTCATTTTTCTTGGATAAATCCTACTCCCTGTTTGCATTCTAGCCATATTGGCCTTCTTCCATTTCTTCATATCTTTTCCAACCTCAGGGCCTTTGCACTTCGAGTGCAAGAACCTTAGGGCCTTTGTTCTTTCTAGCTGGGATAATTCCTGCTTGGTTTTTATTGCATTGATTGCTGTCCATTCTGTAAATCTCAGCTGAAATGTGAGCTTTCTCTGAAGACCTTTCTTAACTACCCCAATTTGGTAGGTTTTCCAAATAAACTTTCCCCTAAGAGAATCTATTTCTTCCTAGCACTTAATGCAGTTGCAATGAATGAAAAATAAAGTCTTTCTCTCATATCTGCTTTTGCATGCCTGAGAGGTCCATCACCTCTCAAGGACTGCATCTGCCTTATTGGGCGCTATGTCCCTGGTGCCTACCTAGCACAATGCCTGGAACCTAGGAGTTGCACAGTAATTATTTGTTCAAAGGAAAAAGGAAGGAGAGACAGATTTATGAAGAATGATTATTTTTCAGTTCCTTTAGTCCGCATTTGAAAGAACTGGTACATATAAATTATTTTTTAAATGTCCATGAGTTAATATATTTTTATAAAGTCATAATTAGATAGAGTGTCTGAAGGAGGTGCTAGAGTCATAATGTTATGGGGAAAGACGGTAACCTCACAGATACCACATTGGTACACAGCAATGCAGAGGAAAGTGACTCTCTGGAACCAAGGTTGCAGACACATGGAGAATCATACGTGCAGTGATCTACATACACGTTTGAAATAGAATTTTGAGTTTGGTCAACAGCTGGCCTTTTGTTCATTCAACAGTTAGTAAAAGCAAACTCTATACAAAGCACTATGGAAAATCCTGCCAAGCTAGAGAACTCAAGAAAAAGTATCTTAACTGCCTGCAATCTAAAGGGCAAAACAGAATGAGGAGGGAAAAAAATGGGAAAATGAGTGAAGTGTGACACTGGAAGTATAGGCAGAGTCCTACAAGATTCCAGGGGGAATATGAGTGGAGAGCAGATATAAACTTGTGGAGGTGGGAATATTCATGGCATGTACAGAAAATGGCAAGGAGGTCAGCTGAAGCATATTCTGAAGAGCCTTGGATGCCATGCTAAGGAATTTTGAGGGCAAGGAAAACATAATTCATGTTTGTTTTATTTTTGCTTTTATTTTTCAGCAAGTAATGTTGAAGTCAACATGGAGAAGAAATTAAAGCAGGGAATGAGACAACAGTTAAGAGCCTATTGAAACAGTTCAGGTAAGAGTTGATCAAATTGTGTTTTGTGCTATTAGTTAGTCAATCAGATATACAAAATAGGAAATATTCCTTAGATAATTGAAATGAACACTTTCAAGTAGTTGTTTGTTGAGTATTATGAAAAGTTTACCATGACTAGTGTTTAAGAGATTTATAGAAAACTAAGATTATTAAACTGAAAGTCAAGGATTCTGTAGCCTTCAGGTTTTACTGTGTTTGTAATATAAAATGAAAATATCCTTCCATCGTTTCATTTCATCAAAGAAACAAAGATGTGAAGAAGAATTGTCTTAGCACAAACATATTTCTTTATCTTCCTTCCCTCTTCCAGGATAGTAAAGACTGTGCTGCCTACAAACCCTTCCCTGGGATGATTACACATCATTCAGCTTGTGTTTAAGCAGGACTTTAAGGGCCAATCCGCTCATGAGGTGGAAAAGGCCAAGTTACAATTATAGTGAAACCTATCACTTTGAATTCCCTGAATTTTCATTCTGAAATATCAGTTACCAATCACTTGGCATGAATTGTTACTCTAAAACACAAGTTAGGAATCACTTGGCCTGAATTCAACGTATATATTCTTTTGTGTGGTGAAGAGTCACGGATATGATTGATGACCTTTAGTAATAGAGTCATAAAAAAAGTACACAGTAATTTCTATTATAAAACCCCTTTCTTAGTAGTAGGTTAGGAGAATGTTTTGACAGTACCTAGAAGGTATTTTAGTGTGTATTTATGTTATTCACTTGGCCAATATTTGCTCATTAGGGCTTTTTAAATAAGGACAAAGAGCATTTGAAAAGTTAATAATATTCATAATTACTGGAAAGACTGGGAAATACAGAAAGTATAAAGAGTAAAATAATATCACTTATAATCCTTCTAAACATTGATATCCTCTTCTAATTAATATTTATATTTTGGCATATTTCCTTTCAGTCATATATACATGAATATTTAATATACTTGCAATCATACAGCATACAATCTTGTCTCTATTTTGTTTCATTATCATATTGTGAGAACATCCCCAAATTATGAAAATCTGTTTGAATATCTCATTTTAATAGTCAAGTAATATTCAAAACTATGGGTGTATGGGAATTTGATATATCATTTTTTAACTGGTGTTTGAGATGTTTCCAAATACTTTTGTTAATATTTGTTAATATTTTGTTAATATAATATCAGGAACAATTATTTGATATGCATCCTTCTGTATAAATCTTTCTCAAATATCTGATTATTTCCTTAAAATAAATTTCTATCAATGGAATTTTACATCAAATTAAATAATCTTTTACAAAATTCTTACTACACATTGCCCAAGAGCATTCTAGAAAGTCCGTATTAACATGTAGTCCAACCAAAAGTTTACTTAATTGAAGTTTTTATCTTTTCCTTTTCGTATTTATTTGACTATAAGCATGTTGACCATTTTTTTGCTTATTTTATGGTTTAGTTTATTCGGTGGATTGTTAGTTAATATCCTGTTGCCTACTATTATCTTAATCTAATAGTGTTTTTATTAATAAATCCTATTTTACATTAAAATTATTATCTCCTTTTTATGGATGGAGTTATATATTTTCTAAATTATTGGTCAGAATGATCAAACTGTTCATATTTGTTTTATAGAGAATTGTATGGTTTCTACTTTGTAGTTACGTCTTAGTATATCTTGTAAAAATTTAGTGAATTTTGGTAGATTTAATAAATCTATCAATCCCTTTGATCCTGAGTATGAATTGTAGATACAAGTAAGTCTAAATTAAATCTAAACACTAGTTAGAAATCCAATGTTGTTGAATTCCTAGAAATCGTGCAAAGACATTGACTGCTTTCGAAGACTTTTATAAATTGACAAATGGTCTTTTTGTAAATAGGATTCACAGTGTTTCACTTTATTTTGTGTTCTGTATGATAATTTACAAAGCACTTTTACCTATACCACAAATTGACTATTGGTAGCCTGCATCCAATTACAACATGCAAAAGAGTTTTACTTATCTACAAGTCGTGGCTATGGAGAAGGTTTGAAACCCAGTCAGGAATTTGGGTTGAGGGAATCTAACGTCTCCACTTTTGGCTCTGACACTGAGGAGGACACAAGGTGGGCAGAGGAAGTGTTGTTGAGCTTGACTGCAGTGAGTTTACACAGTAAGACTTTCTATTGCTGACCCTGGGCAGAGTCTCCATGCAGTTGCTTATTCACTTTTGCCTATTGTTCAAGTCCCTCCCTCCACCTCCTACCCCCAGTGATGCTTCTCAAATTCCTGCATTTCCGACTGAATAACCACATAACAACCATTTAGTACTGGGTAGAAACTTTCCCTGTTAGAAGAGGTATGCATTAGCTCTCTTATTTGCAGATTATATGGGATATCTTCTGTTTGCTCCCCAGATTCACTTTCTGTCCTTCTCTGCCTGGGGGGCTCACCTGTATGAATGACATCAACACGACTTCCATTCCTCTGCTGTCCATTTGGTTTTAGCCAGTGGGTAAATGGGGGGAAAAAAAGAAGAGAGAAGTCAGGGTATTTATTCTCCTGGATAAACTCGCTGGAAGGTCTCCTGCCTTAGCTAAAGGTTACCCCTCATTGAATGATGGCCTCTTCTATGTGATTCTTGCTTTCCTCTGGTTTCAGTGAGCTTTTCCTCCATCATCTCTTCAGTTTTTGGTGTGGTAACAATGCTACTGCCACTAGTCCTAGAGTCCCTAAATATTCCTTAATAATTACTGATTTCCAGTTCGGTTTTTCCTCTTTTGTAAACCAGTTATATTTGTTATCTGTTACTGTGTAACAAATTACCTCAAAACTCTAAGCTTAAAACAGTAATAAACAATTTTTATCTCACAGTTTATATGGGTCAGGAATTCAGGTGTGGTTAAGCTGGGTAGATTTGAAAGACAGTTCTCCATAGTTACCTCACATTTCTGCATTTATTGAGAGAAAATCACTGATTGCCTTTATTCTAAGCTCTCTCTTCAAGTATGTTTATAGAGTGAGCTGTCTTGGAAGATAGATATTCTATCTCTCACTTAAGCAAATATAGGCATCCTTACTGTCCATTATAAAAGACTTGTAAGCTCAGGTTCCTGTCAGGTAATACAGTCCTCTGTATGTGCAGGTGTCAGCTGGCCTTGTTCACATTGCTCTGTGGGAATTAAGACTCAAACTAGTGCAAGAAAATGCTAATACTGTGGTTATTCTTCCCGCTCTGAATAATAAAGCTCTTTGTCTCTAACCCAGGAACATTGTTTCTTGTGCAAGTATCCATGAAAATGAGGCAGGCTGATGTGTTAGTTGGCAAGTAGGGTAAAATCTTAGACCCTCCACAGTTCCTGACAGGTAGTCCTGGCTCAGGGTCTCTCGTGAGGTTGGAGTCGTGGTGTTGGCAGGGACCATAGTCATCTGAAGGCCTGACTGGAGCTGGAAGATCTGCTGCTAAGGTGGCTCACCCACATGGCTGGCAAGTTGATGCTGGCTGTTGTCAAGAGACCTCAGTTCCTTGCCACATGGAACTCTCCACAGGCTGGTCTGAGCATCCTCCCAACATGGCAGCTAGTTTTCCCAGAGTGAATAATCCAAGAGAGTGCAAGGTGGAAGACTCAATGTCCTATGACCTGGCCTCGGATGTCACATCGCCAATTCTACCATATCCTATTGGATTCATTGGATGACACATCTGCTCAATATAAGAGGTGACTACACAAGCACAAGAATGTAGTGAGGCAAAGCTCATTGTGGGCTGTCTTGTAGGCTGTGTCACATAAATCCTTCTCAAAATATCCCAGTTTGTGTCTAATGTCTCTTTCTTGACTGAAAACCATGACTTAAACTTCTTTATATGTGCTCTTACCTCTTTGCCCCTTGAGGCATGTTTGTATTTGAATTTGTTGTTTACTCTCTTACTTAATCCATACAGTAAGACCCTCCTGGGATCACTTATTCCATTTACAAGGAAACGACAAGTTAAAAATTTCAAATACTTTGGCCAAAATCTTGCAACCAGTGTGAGACTAAAGAGCCCCCAAATCTAATACTCCTTCCAATATTCAAAATGCTTTTTTGAATAAGAAATGTAAAAATGAATTGAGAGTAATCATCTTGAAATCTTCTTTTGTAAACCAGATTAACCTGTAGGCAATGCTTAAGTGGCATAATATAAGGAATGTGTCTATTGAAATATTTTTCTCTCCTACCAAAATGTCTCTAAAATGTCTTCTGTAAAAATTTTTGTTGGAGAGCCATCCGGGAATTTCTACATTTTGTCTTGATAAGGCATTACATTTTATCAGAAGAGCAATGTATTACCATAGTCTTATGGTTAATAGTTTTAGAAATTATTATTTAAAAATTTATTTATAATTAAGTTTAATCCCTAAACACATACTATTATGTAGCAGAAAGAGTACACACAAACAAATTGATTTTAGGGGGCACAGAAGCTTGAGAAAGTCCAGAGATCTATATGGTTTTATGCAGTGGGGTTCTTGGACAGTTCAGGACTCTATTTGAAGGTGCCTGAAAGAATGACAGTAACCATAAGAAATTCTATCCCCATCAAAAATTCAACTTGCATTGACCCTAATAACAGAAATGCACTAATAATTCACTTTTTAATGAAAGAAAAGTGAACAGTTGTACCATTCTCATTGAAACAAGCTCAGAGTACTCTGAATTACTACTTTTCTTTTAGTGAAAGTAAAGTACTAGGCGACTGCAATAGTGGTTAGAAGTATTCTGAGGTTAGAAATTATGTAAAACAGACCCTCCCCCAATTTTTCAGTAAAAATATATTTAGTTTTTGTCAATGTGTTGAAATGAAAAGTTAGCTTACATTTATCTTTAAACTTTTGTCATTCTTTTCTTTTATCTCATTTCTATAACAGTTCTCTTTTCAGCAGCTTTCTTAACAGAAAAAGCTATGGAGTTTTCAAATTCAATAAGCAAGATTAGAAGAGAGACGTCCTTTGACCATACCTCCACCAAGGAACCTCAGATCTTAGCTTTGGGAGGTTTTTAGAGCCGTCAATCTGCTAAATCAGCTGACAGCTTGGAGTGCTTTTGTAGATGCCTGGGATGGGTGCTAAGTTGTTAGTGTAAAACAGTACATTCTGGAGATTTCTCAGCCAGAATGGGTCAACGTATGAGTACACTCATTCCTTCAAGATATCTCAGGGGACAGAGAGAGAGAGAGAGAGAGAAATGAGCACAATTGTACGTTACATACTTGGATCCCTTGTGTGCGACATTAAAGCCCACTTTTTTGAATGATATACTTGATATACTTCATAAAGCCTCCTAGCTGAGACAGAAACAAAATAGCCATGTTAATGCAGTCTCTGCTGTCAGAGGTGTTGTTCAGGTTCGGTATTCAGCCTCTCTGAATACTTATCTTGGCAGTTAAGCATGGATTATTCTATTAGACCACCAGATTTGGGATTGTGAGACAGACTTCAGTTGTCAGGACAGACTTCAGTAGTGGTAGAAACACACAGATGCCCTCACAAAATGCCCCCCCTTCCTCTCCCTCGGCCAACTGACTCTTGGTCTTCTCTTGCCAACCGTAGATTGTTCTGAGATTGGGGCAACAAGACTAAGTAAGGCTTATATTCATTCCATGGTTAGATGCTTAGAGACTGGCTCTCTCCCCTTCCTCCCTCCCTCTCTCCCTGCCTTCTTCTCCTCCTTTACCTCTTCCTCCTCCTCCTCTTCTTTTTCTTCTTCCTCTTTCTCCTCTTCCCTTTCTTTTTTCTTCCTCCCCTCCCCCTTCCTCCCTTGCTCCTCCTTCTCTTCCTCTTCCTCTTCCTCCCCCTCCTCTCTCTCTTTCTCTCTTTCTCTTTCCTGCTAAAGATGAACAAGAGGAGCCCCAGTTACTTTTGCCAGCCATCTTAGGACTACTAGGAGAAACAGGCATGGGACAATAAACCAGAGAGATGGGAGAATTAAGTCCACTGATGACGTCCTTAAGCCATTCTACCTGTCCGGCTTGGACATGCCCTAATGCTAGGGCAGGAAAAATCAATTTCTTCATAACTGAAGCCACTCAGAATAGGGTTTCTTTTCATTGCAGCTGAAATCATCCACTCTGACACAGAGAACACATGGAAAATAGGTTAAGCAGAGGCCTGGCATAAGTGGCCTTGTTGTCATCCTCCGAATTGTGGTAGAGGTAAGAAAGGTAGAAGTACTGAAAAATTGTATCAATGTACGTCTTAGAGAGATCAGTTTGTTGGCAGTGACTGAAATAGAAAAATATGTTGGAAAAATAATCTTGGGGAAAAATTGTGCCTCTTCCATGCTTTTAGGTGAATCTGTAGTGGCAAGTTTAATATTGTCCTCTAGGAAACCACATCAGGGCCAACCAGTAGGCCCCTGCTCTACTCAGGGAGTTCTTCTCTTATCAGTTTAATATGGTATGTCTTTGAATGAGATTTTGCCTGAAAAATAAAGAGGTGTACAATTAAATATTAGATTGAAAACTACTGTTTAGCAATAAGTCTTCATTCTTTAATTGTTTTATAGTGAACACGAGTGGCCAAGAAACCACTTATCTTGTGTCATCCATTTCCATCTACACCTGACTCCTGGCAAGGCCATCACTGCTTATTGTTCTCATTTAGCCTGTCATCACCACCCTCTCCAGGGGAGGATGAGGAAAGAAGTATTGCCATTCCATCTCGTTGTCTTTTCTTCTCCTCTCCTATGCCACTGAGCAAGGACTATGCAACTTTTTCAACATTCAACATGAATCTTTAACCCACTTGTGTAGTCAGGTTATTGTTTCCTCCAGGGACGAATTGGGCTGTAAGATTTCAGTTTGCATTACACTGTTAGAAAAAAAATGTACCGTTCATATTTTTATGATTACCAGTCATTTGTCTTTTGTTGTTGTTGTTGTTTTTGTGGTACGCGGGCCTCTCACTGTTGCGGCCTCTTGCGTTGCGGAGCACAGGCTCCGGACGCGCAGGCTCAGCGGCCATGGCTCACGGGCCCAGCCGCTCCGCGGCATGTGGGATCTTCCCGGACCGGGGCACAAACGCGTGTCCCCTGCATCGGCAGGCGGACTCTTAACCACTGTGCCACCAGGGAAGCCCAGTTATTTGTCTTTTGTTGCTTATTTTGCCTCTAAGAAGTTTATGTATGTATGTATTTATGTGCTTACATATTTTTGTGAGACTAGGTGAATAGCAGTTGTTTTTTGGATCCAATCAAAATATATTGATTTCCCTGTTTAAATCAGCAAATTTTCTGCCTAAATATGGTAATTGTAGCAGAAGCATCAACAGCAACCTTCAGAGAGAGAACAACAAAATATTTTTTTAATCAATCCAGGATTTTTATTTATAACTCAATTGCTTTGGTAAAATATCTACTGGCAAAGCTGAACCTAAATAGCATTTCAGATGCATCCTAAACAGCTCGCCTGAAGACTGAAGCACACTCTGCTTATATACTTTCTGAAATCTATCTATATTTTATTTTGTCTTGGAAAAAGATTAAAGAATAGAATTATATTAGAACTGGTGGAGGCATGATCCATGCCCCCTTGATTATATTGAAACATTAAAATGTCATCAGCATGTTAATTTTGTCATCTCAACTGCACGAGATTTATTCAGCACTTCTATCTATTACATTACTCAGGAAACACAATTTATTCTGATTGTGGAAATGTCATAGGCAGCGACTAAAAACATCTGGAATTCTTAGTTTAGAAAGAATGCCTGGTTTCAATAATGCTATTTCGAAATTAATTTTATCTATGAAGGAGGCTGGAATCAAACATTTTTAAATTATTCAAATTGAAATATTCATTTGGCTCACCAATTTTAACTGACAGATCAAAAATCAAAGAAAGAAAAAAATTGAGACTAAGGAAGTATTATTCTTTAATGGTTGGGGAAATAAAATGGTCTCCAGTGAAGGTCTAATTTCAGAAAAATACAGTGACGTGGTTTTTTTGTTTGTTTGTTTTTCCTCTTCATTATAGCAAGAGAGGCTTGACTAAGTCTGTGACACATCTAGGAAGCAGATGCAAGGGTGGGAGACGGGTAATTAATCCCAGGAAGACAAAAGACACAAAGTTGTCATAATGGCACAAGGAAACATGATTTTTGCTTTTATGTTTCATGTTTTCCTTTATAAAAATCTGTAAATAGAGTACGTTTCTTGCTAATTCTGAGGTGAAAGCCACTCCCCTGATAAGAAATTGTATGTGGGGTACAGGGTGAGGAAAGAAGCAAAGGTTGGTTGGTGATATTTAGGGATTTTTCTTAGCAGATATATCCATAATTTATTATCTGAGAAACCCAAGTCCTGAAAGCTCTGAAAGCTGAAATAAATGCCCCATTAGGTAGCAAAAACTGACCTGACCTAATGTGAGGCTATTTACATTCTTTAAGTCATTTACCCGAATATTCATAATTTCACTGCAGAATCACTAATGTGATCAAATACAAGGTGCTTCTCCAGACCTCATACAGAATTTGTAATTCCTTACTAAAATTTGAAAAACTCTGAGTTTCAAAACATATCTGGTCAGAAAAGTTTCAGATAAAGGGATTATGGATCTGTAGTAAATTCTAGAGATTTCCCCCTACTCCCACCACTACCCCCACCCAAACAGGTTGTTTCCAACTTGTCTGGGCCTGACTTAAAAGTGTACTGGCTGTGAGCGTTATTTGAAACACCTGTACTCAAGTCTTAGCAAAATTTCACTTCAGGTTCCACATTTAGCGGTAAATTATTTTGGCAAACTGCATGGAAAATAAATATATTATTATGCTTTTTGGGGGGATATATTTAGATTTACAGAAAAGTTGCAAAGGTAGTACAGTGAATGCCCATATACCATCACAGAAGTGTTAGTCTGTTTCACTAACACTTCCTTGCTAATTTAAAGAAGCTGGTGTCACATATAGTAGGGTACTCAAATATCTTTTGTTTGGCTAATCAAGTTGTTCTCTTTTTAGTAAGTCCCTTATTAGGCTCTGTGCATTGCTTACATTTATGGCCTTTAATTCTTACAGCAAGTATGTGAAGTGGATATTTGCACAGTTTAGAGAGGAAAAATGTCAATTCAGGGAAGAATACTAGTTTACCTAAAGCAACAGCCCTTAATAGAGAACACAGTAGAACTAGGTGACTGACTTAGATCTGAGTGGCTCTAAAGCACAAGTTCTTTTCAAAATACACTGTCCTCTTCAGCTCCTGCCTTGTTGCTTGGCCCCTTGTCAGCAGAATTTGTCTTCCTCTCTAAAGTTCACAAATAGTCTTCTGGCTGAAGCTACACCCTCCCTCACTTCCTCAGGGCTGGAGGCTGCTTTTTAAAAAAATGTTCTCTCCTTTTATCTGGAATAACAAGCTGTAAAATACCCTTAGGAAACCACTTAAGGGGCTAAAAGTAAGAATGGTTGTGAGACTATTGCAGTTTTTTGTTTTGCTTTAACACAGTGGCTTTGTTTATGTCACTCAAAGGCGTGGTAAGAACAGAAAGGGGAGAAATTCTACTCAGAGCAGCTGGAAGTGGAGCTGAGGTAAATAAATCTCTCCTCAGAACTTCTACCTCACTGAACCCCTTCTTCTACACTCACAGTTCAGCTCCCACCCTCGTTTGAGGGATACCTGGAAGGCAAGGACTGTTTTAGGAAGATGTGTATGTACATTCTGAGTTAAAAAATCTGCAAGTATTTGTCAATAAATATGTCATTATATTTGGTTAAACAGTTCATAGTCATCATAGTTACCCTCTTTTAAACCTCCCAAAGATCTCATATGAAAACGTCATACAGCAATTCCCAAATGAAATGCGTGTAGTCATGATATCACTAGAGGACATGTGAAATCAGTTGATAGTATTTCTATTGTAGAAATTGAAAGGTATTCTTATAATATCTGCAGATGAATTCCACTTGAATATCTCCAATATGTTTGTATTTCATCCTGTACTAATTAAAGCAACATTGATCAAAGGAGGTGTTTCTGATCTGTAAGCAGCTCTGAAGCTCCTTCCATCTTGTGCTTCTGTGTCTTCAACACATGGTTTCCAAGGTCACCATAGCAAGGCAAAGAATGTGAGAATCACATTTTAGGGGGCGCCGTTCTTAAATGTGGCTTATATAAGTTCTTCCCATACTGCATTGGCCATACGGGAACCGTGATTTATATGGTACCCAGAAGGAAAAAGAAAATGGTATGCTGGAGAGCTCATTAGACTCTGCTGTGTTTAATCAAGTTAAAACAAATTCTCATTTTATTCAAAATTTCTCTCTGGCTCTAGTTCTATAAAATAAAATCTCTCAAATTTTCCTCCATCCTTTATTCAGATTTCTCCTTTCTTCTTTTTCCCCAATCTCTCTCTAAACTTTCTCTTGCTTTACTTCAGTTTTCTTCGCTACTACCCCCAAGTCATTGGGTTAGCCAGCAGTCCTCTTTCTGCTGTGTCAGCAACCCCACTTCCTGGTTCTGCCACAGCTGCCCTGTCAGTCTTCCATACCTGGCCAATCCAATCTTCTGCCCACCCCACTTTTGTTCCACATGGAAAATACCACCACTACCACCACCAGAATCTAATTGGTCCTTAGTAACCTGTTTCTGACCCCTGCCTAACCCTAATAATGCCATTTGGTTGTCACTGACTTGTGTTCAGTTTACTTTTTCTTTCCTTGTGGCAAATATTTCAAACCTTTATAGTTTCCTTCATTTATTTATCCCTACCTGCCTTAACTCAAAAGATTGAAAAAGAAAAAAAATTACATGCCATATTTCCCACTTTCTACCTCTGACCAAGTGTATGAGTGTGGCCCTGCTTTGTTTCCCAGGGCTCTTCTGCTCAGACTGCTCCTGGTCCTTGCTTCATTTTTTATCTCTTCTCCTTTCTCCATTTGCTCCTTCTCTCCATCCTCTTGCTCCTAATTCCATTTGTTTTTCCCTCTGTGGAGGCAAACTTTGATTCATCCTTCAAACTGCACATGAAATACTATTTTAGTCTGCTCAGGCTGCTATAACAAAACTCCACAGACTGGGTGACGTGAACAAAGAAATTCATTTTTTTCCACATTTCTAGAGACTGGGAAGTCCATGATGAAAGTGCCAGCAAGCTAGGCTTCATTATGAGACCTCTTCTCTTGAATTCTAGACAGCCACCATCTCACTATGTCCTTATAGGATCTCTTTGTGTGCCAAGGCGAGAGAGAGAGAGAAAAAAAACAAGGTCTCTGGTGTCTCTTCTTAAAAGGGCACTAATCCTATAGGATCAGGGTCCCAGCTTTGTGATCACATTTAACCTTATGCACTTCCACAAATCCTATAGGATCAGGGTCCCAGCCTTGTGACTGCATTTAACCTTATGTACTTCCACAAATCCTATAGGATCAGGGTCCCAGCCTTGTGATCTCATTTAACCTTACTTCCTTACAGGCTCCATCTCTAGCTACAGCCACATTAGAAGGCTGCCTCGTCATTGTTTACATTTTCATCATAATAACTAATTGACTCCAGCCACACAAGTATGACCCTTGAAAATAATGTGTCACATTTAAGCCTATCTTCACATGTTCAACTTCAACATATGAATTTTGGAAGGACACAAACACTCAGTCCGTAACAATCATCTTCATCCTCACCTTAACAGTGAAGCATTCTTTGAAATGACCCAGGCTGAATCTGTGTCCATATCAATTTGAATAGTGTGTTACACCATCATGATTCTTTTTAAAGTAAATTTCTTATATATCCTGTCTGAACCATGAGCTACAGAAAGAAATCATATCTTAGTCATCTTTATGTCATGTCCATTACCTAGCACAGAGTCTGTACCAGAGTAGGTGCTTAATAGCTATTTTTGATTAAACCACAAGATCCTGAAAGGTCACCTACATGACCAAAGAAAGATTAAATTATGATGCATATATTTTAATAGCAAGATGATGTATTTAATTTGAATTATTTTGAAATTTATTCCCTACTTATGGCATTTATTCATTTTTCAGTAGAATACTTAATTCAACTGAGTTCTATGATCATTTGGAGAAAATACCTTTTGCAAATATCAGATTGAATACATGTATAAATTCCTCAAGAACTGAAATAGAAAGATTAAAATATGTTCATTCCATTGAGCTTGTGTATCCCAAAAGGCTACTAACATAAAACTACTGTTAGAACTGGAAGTTTATCATGAACTGAGAACAGTATCTAGAGTTACAGCTATTTCTTTCAAGAGGTCTGGATAGTTCAAGCATGTTTTAAGGCCTGAAAGCTCTATTCTTTCATTGTCTTTTTTTTTTTTTTTTTTAGTCCTGGCTTGATTCAAGTATTTTTTTCCACCAATTACATCTTGGAATTGTAGATTAGACTTTTTTTTAGCTTGCTGTTTGTGATTATTCTTACTAGTTCATCAACTCCACAGTTGTCAGAAAGCCATTTTCACATGAAATTTAATTTCTGCAATGAAAGTTGAAAAATTATCTTGTCTCATCAATGAGGAAAACTCTACCACATTTCCCCACCCCTGTTTTCTATAAGAGCAAAATCTCTTGAGTTATCTCTATAAAATATTTATAGAGATACTTATCTCTATAAAATATTTATAGAGATACTTATCTCTATGAAAAATATTTTCATATTTTTATTTTATGAATAAAATAAAATATTTCATAATTTATATTTTATTTTTCAGACAAAATATTTATCTCTATGAAATATTTTTCATTGTTCTGACAATGATCTGGCTCTATCCCTTGATAGGAAATGGGGCATGTGTGGCTAGTCATCCAGGGGAATATGTTTACCAGTGAATTATCTTCCAAGGTTTTGACACCACCATCAGTTATGCCAGATGCAAATCATTTACTCTCTGTCAGTTCAAATACACAGTCTTGTTTGGATGGCTTAAATCTATGCTGGCACCAAAATACAGCAATCAATATTGCTCAACTTCTGAGTTGAAAGCATAGACAAATGTATACAGCGCCAAAACATGGAAATAATACTATGTAGGCTGAATTTTGCTAAGTGTTACTTAATGTTAGCATAGCATGAGATTTTCAAAGGAATAGTGACATTTCCTATTGAAGAAAATGAATGTTCTTCTACAATGGTAGACGTAATTCTTTGACATGGAGTTTTAAGATGACTGTCATGTTCTATATGGCCCACAACCCTGCCAGATCTCATAAAGTCAAAAAATGAAGTTTTGGATGAATACCTCAGGGAAATGCCAAACTAAATTCTGGAATTTGGGGATTTAATAATAATGGCTTCAGTGTGGCAGTATTTCATAGAGTTTAGCATCATTTTTACAGACCATGAACTGGTGGATTAATAGCCTCGAGAGTAAAAAAGATTTGATTAATTTTTCTTTATTCTTTTCTACTTATGAATCAAGGCAAATCATGATACAAAAAAGATTGAAAAACCGTTTATTTCTTAGCTTTTGGCATGAAGACAACTGAAGTAAATAGAGCTGACCCATATTTTCACTTAATAGGTACAATTTATATTTGTACAAAATAAAAGCAGAATTTAATAAAATATCCTAGCAGAGAAGAGTAAGATTAAGATCACATATTACTGAGCTAAAAAACGTAGATTTGAGTATTAGTTCCACCACTTAATGTCAATATTGGCCTTTCGAAGCCTAAATTTTCTAATCTATAGAATAGAAAAGGTATTGCCTAACTTATAAAGATGATGTATTTATTTAAAATGTGAAATATAAACATATATGTATGTATGTTTATGACAACTGGCAATTGTCATAAACATACATGAAGCTATAAGGACCTTAACTGAGCTGTGCAATCATGATAATCAGTTGGCTCTTAAAAGGAAAAAAAAAAGGAACACTGCCTTTTTGTGGATGGAACAAATCTCACCTTATCTAATATTTTTCGGTCTTTTTTGACTTGGACCTTTTCTTCCCAGTGAGATTTAAATTGTGTTAAGTAATCACTCCTACTTAAAATTTTTCTCAGAGGCAAGACTTCAAGAACATCCTGAAATCCAGCAATAGAAAATATTTGTGTTACTTAGATCTTTTCCTATGCTTTGGTACAAGGTGGTGAAACAAAATCAATAAATGACCATGGAATTATGTCAAAATCCATATATTTATGATGTAAGACCATTCTGCTTTTCCTTGGTCAAGATAGTACTGCTACTAGTCACTTACCTACCAGGACAGTGGCTCTCAACCAGGGGAGATTTCCTCCTCCAGGAACATTTGGCACTGTCTGGAGACATTTTTGATTTTCATGACTGTGCATGGTGAAGGGGTGCTACCAGTATCTAATGGATACAGACTAAGGATGCTGCTAAACATCCTACAATACAAAAGACAGCATCTACAATAAAGAATTACCTGGTCCTAAATGTCAATATTGCTTCTCTTGAGAAACTCACCTCTATTAGACATATGATATAGAAGTGAATTTTCTCATTTCAGATCTAGTATAAGTCAGATTTAAAGATGCTAGAATATATTTGAGCACATTTTCAGCATCATACACAGGTGACACATTTTAGGAGGAAACCACACGCAAATTATCACTTCCTACAGACAATGAACACACAGCATGAGAAGTTAAAGCATTCTAATTTGAGCACATGGGGTATAATATTTTGTAACTTAATTATGCCTGGTATGAGAGGAACATCATACACCTATTGATAGATTATTTCCTGTAACCAATTAGTTCTTAGATTATCCATAAGTAGGTTTTGCTTTTTAATGCATTTTTTCATTTGAACTAATAGAACAAATATTTTCTAAATTGAGCCTTGACTCATATCATTTAGTAAGTTGAAACTAGAGAGGATCAAGGGATCCATCTATCTCTTCATTTGACAACTGAGAACACTGGGAGATAAAGAGTCTGAGCAACTTTCCCAAGGTTGCAAAGTTTGTTGTATGCAGAGTCAGGGCCATATTTCCAGTCCAGTCAATTAATTAACAGTATTTTTAACACTATTGTTCATTATAAATACATTTAAGTTTATTACACCTTATTCGTTGAACTGTCTTTGTTCCTCTCCACCACCCGACTCACACTTAACATTTCTTTTTGTGTGATTTTTTTCCCTCTTAATTTCTTTCAGGGCAGTGGAGCCAGCAGTATGAAACCTTAATCTGATACCTTTCCCAAAAGCCTTTCCATAGTCTTTTATGCCAAATCAGACTCCCACAGATTTAAGAGGTGTGGAAAAGCTAGATTAAGCTGTCTCGGGTTGGCTAATCTTCCATTTGGTCAGAGTGTGAAGGGGTCTATGCCACAGAGTTCCTCCATCACCCGAGGAAAAGCTCTTCTCAATTATGCTGGTTTAACTTACAGGGACTTTAGTGATCCACAAAACAAGTGAAATTTAAGATACACATCTTAAGCTCAGTTTGTAAAGGCCTGTGCTTTCAATAACAAAACTCACAGTGACAGTGATGTATGGTTTTCTTTATGAGACCTGAAAACTGATGGATATGTGATCTTATAAATGCTTAGACAAACTAATGCACATAATTATATTTTCCATTTGAAGTCTATTGCTAGGCATTCTAATACAATATCATTAGTTGAAATGGCCACGATGATACAGCTTGGGCGGTTTGTCACAGTAATTACAGGGTGATTATTTTTGACTGGAATAAAGATTTCAGTTTTAGTGTGGTGGAAAGCGCCATCACAAATTACAAACAGTCTTGGAAAATAATAAAACTTTAAGATTTTAATGCATTTTGCAGCATCATTCTAAACTAATTTCTCACTAAAGAAGATGTCCATAAATTGGCTAAATAAATTATTTTTAAAGTGATTAAAATATGGCTTTGCCAAAAGGATCCCACTTATCTCATTAATGGTTCCTATGTATAAAAATGTCAACATTAGATAAAATTTGAGTGTGGTAAATAAGGCTTATGTCATAATTAACAACCTTTAAAGAAAGGATTTTTTTTTTAAGCAGACACAAAAGTATGGCATTTATCTTCACTATTTTCAGAATGGTTGATTAAAGTAGACAGTGTCCTAACATCTGTATTGAAAACTATATTAATCAATTGATTAATCATGCAACATTAATCAAAAGCCTCCCTAAGTGTTTTAGTATCTGAGCAGCTCTTAGTATTTTCTATCAGATCCCTTTTAAGGTGTCCATTAAAAAGATTAAATTTGGGTGGTAAATACTGAGGGGTTGTGGAACTTGTGGCTTCGCACTGGAAGGTCATAGCCACCGCTCATTAGTGCTACTTTTAATGGGATAAGAAGCAAAAGTTTTGAATATGTGACTAAATCAATTAATCAGTTCTGCAGTTGACTCATTCCAGTAAGCAGTTTAGTATTTGCCGAATCGGCACCATGGCCATCTGGCTGATTTGTCCTCCGTGGGTTGGCTTAAACCAAAGAATACTTTTTGCTTAAGAGTTTAAATGGAATAGCCAGTACACTGATGCAGCAACTGCTATTCAATAAGTTGGTTTGTAGAAACTAGTTAAAAGTCAACCTTTATTATTAAGAATGTATTTAAATGATCTAAGTTGTCCTGTACAATGAATGTAAAACTTTCTATTGCTGGAGTGGATTGTTCACAATCAAACGAATTATTTTGGTGTTTAGTGAGATTCAGTTGAACCTCAACTGAATAGTGCATTCTCAAGCTTACTAATCAACTGTAAATTTCAAGGTTGGTGATTTATAATTGGTTAGTTCTTAGATTTCCAAATACTTTTAAATGTAAGATTAGTTAGGCAAATGTGTACAGTAAATGTGTAGAATGTCCATATCAAATACAAACAGAAAATCACTCAATACAGTTCAGAGGAGGAAGTTACAGTTAGCCAATAAATAAAATTATTTGTCATATTTTCAGAAGGCACTTCTCTGTTATATTTTGTGTCCTCTATCTTTCTAATTCTAAAAAGCAACACTTTTCTCTATACCCGTTTATTTTGATGGTTTAACAATATGAAAATAGTAGTAGTCTCTGCAAACTGTTTTGATCTTACAATCCTTTTTGTTTACTTGATGGAGAACGGTTGATTTTCATTCTACCATTGACTAAATGATCATAATGACATTCAATGGAATTATTTTTTTTCTAGAAAAAATTTTGCCAGCTTTTCAAACAGAATCCAAACCTATAGGCATTTAAAAACATGGTATGGCCCATCTGTTTATCCCTGCTGTTGCATAAGGAAAGATTATGCAGACAAGACTGTTCTCAGGGTTTGTGCAAAGGACTTTATGATTTGGGCAGTGTCTGGCTATTACTGCTTTTTCAGCAAAACGATTAGGTGGCAGTTTTAAAATTTGCAAATATGTCCTGAAGCTTCAACAATAGAAACACATATCTAATTTAGTTATCTAAACTAAATTTAAATGTATGCTGAATATCTTCAGTTTCAAATGATGCTTTTTCTTTTCTTTGCCAGTTGCTCAGAGTGAAAATAGATATTTTATTGTAAAAGATCCAGTGATGCTCATCTACAAAAAGATGATGGTTGGGAGACAAAGTAATGTCTCATCCCTGCGTTCCTCTTGAATAAAGTTGTCTGCAGAGGAAAGGCATCTACTACAAAACAGTTACCTTTATAATGAATTGTTCAATCACAGAATTTCTAAAGAAATAATTTTAAAGTAGATTTTTATTTAGCAGTTAGTACTACAGAGAAAATTAAGATAATTCATTTCACTTCCCAAAGTTGATCAAACAAGTGCATTACTTTCTTATTCTTCTGAGTTCTTTGTTATCAGCAGAATAGCACTTAAAAGAAACTTACAGAATACATCTAATTATGATGAGGTATTGTAAAAAATTGGCTTCCGTTAGCACACACAATCTACATTATAATTCTGAATGTGTGTTTTGGTATAAAGTATCAGAATAATATTCTTAGTTGATTCATACTTCGAGCTATTCAGGTACCCACCAAATGCTATAAACCTTTATTTCAGTCCATTACCAAATAGTTACATGAAAAATAAACATGTCTAAAAATAATCAGAAATAGATTTGGTTACATCTCTGTGTATATATTGTTTCATATTTCAGTTATATTTTCATTTTGCTATTGATGTGAAGCTTGGTTGCTTTCAGCGGGAAAGGAAATATAATCTGCATAATTCCCATTAGTTCTTCATTGGGCAAATGCATTTTGATATTCTATAGTAGGTTGGTTTGTGGCTAATCATTTTTGTTCTTAGCAGCAGGTGTTACTGCTATATTGAAAAAATAGTACACATTTTAGAAATTATGGGTATAATTCATAACTATGGGTATAATTAATTGAATTTATAATTTCAATATCCATCAGCTCATTAGATAAACTCATTGGAAGCACAGGAAATACAATTAGTTGCTAATAAGATCGTTGTTTTGTTACCTAGGTTAACTTTTGTACTATTCAGAGAGCATTTAGAGAGAGATTCATTTTTGATGTTGCTCTTGTGATGTGAAAAAACTACATAAAAATCATATACTCGAAAGGAACTTTGTTTACTGTATCTTGCTTTGGGGTAACTTTTTAGAAAGGGCACTGCTATGAACAGACGAAAGCATTATATGTTGGAAACATTTTGGTTTATGGGCTTTGGCTAAGATTTAAATGTTAAGCATTTTGATTTGAAGGTTCATTTAAAAGTAGATTTCTCTGGTTTTCAAAGTGATAACCCCTTAATAGAATTAAAAATAGCACAACTTTATGGTTGCAAGTGTGAACTGCTAGTGATTTGTGAGTAAAAACACCTTTGTTCTTTATCCTACTCCTCAGACCTTTAGGAGTGTGATCTATGAAAGTCACAGAACCACTTGTTTCTTCATTTTTAAGAAAAGTGATATGACAGATGTATTTGTCTAACAGTTATGTGTGAGGAGCAAATGAGATAAAGGGATTGACATCACTTTGAAACTGTCAATTGTCAAAGAAATGTAAATTTGTATTATTGCTGTGTTATTAATCAGGGCCTTTATGTCACAGTTAGAGTACTGCTCACTCAGCTAAAGGCTCCATTTCTGAAATCATATTGCCTAAGTTTTTCAGAGCTTTTCTACTTTGTAGACTTGATCAAATGACTCAATTGATCTGTACCTCATTTTCCTCATTTGTAAAATAGATAATAATAATAATACTTAAATCCTAAGGTTATTGGGAGGACTAAGTTAATACAAAGAAAGCTCTGAGAACACAAGACAAAAAAGCTATTTTTATTGCTTTTGCTGTTGCTGTTGTTACTATTAGCTTGTAATCCAGCTATAAATGAGTGACCGTATTCTGTTCCATTCAGCTTCTTGTGATGTAAGCTTGAACCAGTGACAGGAAGAAGACTGTGAAAATGGGCTCCCCAAATCTGTTTTCAAAGCATAATTCTTATTTATATACATAATACTTAACTATTTTTTCAATAATAGAGGTCTCAAAAAACAACTGGAAATGTGAAGTAAAATTTGTTTTCTTCCAGAAAATATATAATTTTCCCTCTAAACATTCAGTGAGTAGATTTATTTCCTGGGCAATAACTTACTGTTTAATTAGGACAATTCTAAACATGTGGCTCATATCTATAAATGAAAGTGAACTTTTTCTATGAAAGGTTCTGATTATAGTTAAAACCATACTCTGTAGACAAGGTGGGTGGACCAAGAAAAGTGGGACTTGGTTGATGGGTGATTCTGATTAAATGTAGTCACTTCATTAGCTATTGATGTCTAGTCTATCCACAGATAGACTGGGATTACCTGACTTTCTGCTGAGATAGAGAATACAGGGATCTATTGATAGTTTACTATAGGTACCCATGGAATTTATCTTCCCACTACTTAATTCTGCTAACAGCCTCTGACCAAAGGCATGGCCTTCTTTTTTCACTGTGGTTCTTTATATTTTCTTCCATTTCAACATTAAATGATCATTTTCATTTCATTAAATGATTCATTTTCAATATTAAGTGATCTGAAATTTCTTAAGGCTTAAAATCAGGGATAATGGAAGAGATTGCTCTTATGTTAAAGATGTTTTTTCTCCTAAATGAACTTTCTTTTGCTAGGAATTTGTACATTCAATGTACTTGAGCCTGGATAGAGTTGATGGTTCTCTGGGAGTTAAACTTCCCAGGAGTATAAAAAAAAAATCACATTTCAGCTCTCCACCGGAAAATAAACCTAACTTTTATTTCCAGTTCTAAATAATGGAAGATTTTTTTTAAAATATGGATTTAGTTTCATTCTTGAAAGCCCACCCCCCATATCTATTGAGTAAAAAAGAAGGGAGGAATTAGAACAGTGGACAATGTAATTGGTCAAGTGATTGTGGCTACGAGTAAATAAGACAAGAAAATAACTACCTCTTTGAAAATATACAGGGAAAGCTACTGTCTAGTTTTCAACAAGTGAGAAGAAAAACTTCACTTTTCTGGGAACTTATAAGTGTTTCTTTCACTGAATCAAGGATGAGGAGGAAACATGAAATTCTAAGATATTATTCATTTAATTAGGTTGCAATAGATAGTTACTAGGCTTTATCTGTTAAGATTTAGAAATAAAAACGTTTAGAAAGCTATAGTCATAATACTGTGTTTACTTCTTTATTCTAATATCTGAAATATTTAAAAATATTTCTAAAATGTTCTTCACTGAGTTTGTAAACGCACAGCAAACTGCAGATACGTAAAAACATTTTCCAAAATCTTTTCTGCAACATCTTTATACTCAGCTTAGAGAAAAGACAGCTTATCATTTTTATTTATTTTTTAGTGTAAAAATGTCAAAAATTGTTCTAAGAAGAAATTTTCTCTTTTTATTGGGACACAAAATAGTTTATTTAAACAAAAACCAGATAGATTTTACAATGCTTATTTTTAGGAATTTCTAAGCAGTTAAGAATGAAGTTTATGTTCTCAATGACTGCAACTATAATTCAATTATATATTATTTTTATTCCGTGAACTTTTTTTCATCACCAACTGTTGGAAAAAAGTTATTAGTGGTCGTTGTTCAGTTGTGTGTTTCACATGTAAGGTATCCTGTATAATTTTCATAACAACCCTATTAATTGGAAGCAATATCTACATTTTACCCAGACTTACATTTAGCAGTTCTGTTTATCAAACACGTATCATCTGATTCCAGAATCCTTGCTCTTGTCCCTCTTAGCCCTTATGCTATATTACAAAATAAACAAATAAATACATAAACTGTTGTGAAAATTTTAGTTTCCTTGTGAAACTCATTAGTTTTATAGCAGGTTTTTATTGAGTGAAATTCTATCTATGACTATTTCCTCTCTTCCTCCAAATTGTGTCACCTTGTCTTCAGATGTACTCAACACAATGTGATTTACCTATTAAAGGGTGTATATGTTACTTCTGGATGGAAATAAAAATTTTAACTTATATGCTTTAGTCTAAGGGAAATCCTAAGGAAAATATATGTGTAAGTCATTTTATTAAATTAAATATTTTGGTTATTAGGATTTTAAAAAATTCTTATGCTCTACCTGCTCTGTTTTCACGTACAATTGCAAATTAAATTTTATTTCTGTATACCTTGATAGAAACATTGAGGTGTCTTTCTTCTTGTATTTTTTATTGTTTAAATAATGATAACTACAAACCACCAATTAAATGAGATTATTACGGCTGAATTGAGGAATACAAAGATATTCCATTGTAAGCCATAATTCTCTTATCAACATTCTTTTACTACTGTTTATTTGTTTTTAATTGAAACATGTAAAATGAAATTTGCAAAGAAATACCATCATTTTAACAGCAGCCTTGAGCCTACCTGTGACAGTGTCGTTAGCCAAATCTTGCTTAGTTCCGATCCCAGTCTACTAAACCTTTGAAAGTTTACTTGTTAATTATTGCCAAGTAAAATTTTAATTTGTTCCAGAATTGCACGGTGAATATGGTTATTACAATTAAGTTTATATTAGAAATTGGCACTAGAGGGAGCTAAGTAATTGTATCATTTATGTGTTTAGGGGGAAATTGAACATTCATTTAAAAACTTGTATTTTTTTCAGGACCTGCTGATTTTACAAATATGGCAGCTATGCCTCAGCAAATTATAAGCAATAATGAATTAGTTAATTTTCTTTAGTGAAAACTGCTATGCTAAGATTATTAAATTACTGGATTTCTATTTAGTGAAAGTAGCTACCAGTCAGTAAATTAGGATTTCTAGGACTCTTTGGGGAAAGGGATTATTATTACTGTTATCCATGTTTGTCATTATTTTGGTCCTAACAGAATTAAAATACTCATAGTACCGTGTTAAAATACAATATTTTGTTCCCAAACTTATAGTTTGATAATAAAATGACCTTATTGAATAGGATCTCAGTGCAGATTAGAAAACAATTTTACTCTTATGGAATATTCTAGGAATTTATTTGGTTTGATTACTTTGAACGGCTGATTCAGTTTAACAACTGTATTCTTCCCTAGCAATCATAGATTACCATGAGTTGAGTAAAACTGTGCTATCTCCTATGTTTATACATACCTGTAAGATGAACCAAAGTCTGCTGAGGTGTGTAAAGCTAAAAGCTGCAGGATGTTTTATTTACATAAATTAAAGAGCTAAAGAACAAATATATAATTCTATACCTTTTGTTGGTTGAGTCCCAGGAAAGACTACATTTGAAAACAGCTTATATAAAGTCAATATTGTGGGGAAAGCAAATAGGAAATTTTGTTCTCCCCATCACATCACGTAGGCAGTCACTGCCAAAAAGCCACCCATTTTATATGTCCTTTTAAATGAGCATGTCCTCTTACAGATGATGTATGTGGGAAGTTGTTCTTTTTTTTCACGGTCTTATGAAGGAAGAATATGGTTTAAATGTTAAAATTAAATCAGGTTGCATTCGCATTCCATGCTACTCTGAAAATACAATGATGTGGAAAATATTGAAAATAAACCCCTGATCTTTTATGAATCTCTTAGCTAATTTTTAGTTATAGATTTGAATTGATATACCCGTGTTCAAAGGGAAGTTTCTTGCTTTTTTCTCTTGGTCCAAATGAGGAAACCCTCTGACTTTACCTATGCATAGGTTTAGTTTTAATATAAAAGTGAATTTCAGGGAAAATAAATGTACAAAGTAGAAAAAATTACAGCCAGGCGTATTTGATAAGCCACAGAAATGATTTCTTCCTGTTTGCTTCCTGTATTTTTCTTATGAAGATGAAACGTTCCTTAAATTCTATATTTTATTTTTACAGTTTGAATAATTAGCATATTATCTGTCTCAAAGGAATGTTATAATCAAGGTTAGCCTTACAGAAGAGGTTAGCAAGTGGTATTTCAAAGACATGATTTGGGGGAGAAAGGCGGCTTGTATATTCAATGCAACTAGGCCATTTTCAGATCTCTAAATTAGTGTTTGACAAACTTTAACATACATGCTAATTATCTGAGGATTTCTCAAAATGCAGATTCCAATTCAGAAGATCTGGGTTCTGCATTTTAAAGAAGTTTCCTGTTACTGTCTGTAGACCACAATTTGTATAGCAATAGTCTTCCCTTTTTTAAATCGTGATACGTGTGGCTCTGACTTAAAATAAAAATTTAGAGCAAAAGATAAGCAGGAGTATAGAGCAAAATCATGGCCCTGATCCTGGAAACCTGAGATGCCAACTATAGTGGTTCTTACTTTTCGTGTGCCATGTTAGGTGCCCAGCACTGACCTCATACAGGAGCAGTAATTCTGCAGGCATGGGGTGGTCTGCAATCATTTACATTGTCTAGCTGCAAACCTTCTTTGATTCCACAATGTGTAGGAGATACCATAATGTTATGTTTTAAGAATTTAAATAGCTTTAGATTTTTTCTTCGGTATAGATAAATCCATTTCATAGAGAAGTGTGTGAGATCTAGGGAAACAACATGGCATAGCAAACAAAACTTTGATATGGAATCAAGATTCATCTGGATTCTGACTCCAGCTCTGCCACTCATTTATTTATGTAACCTTAAGAATTTTATTTAACATTATTCATTATTGGTAAAATGCAGATAAATATCTACCTCCTAGGTTTGTTGTCTTGCTTAAATTCTGTCATTTTTGATTTGCTTGGCTTTGATCACTGAGCATCTACAATTTTGGTATATTTTATTTAGAGTAGACAATAAACACCCTAAGATCTGAGAACATATCATATCATATATATTTTAATTCATTATTTTATATCCCTATCACCTTGAACCATGTCATATACACTGGTGATTTTCAAGAAAATATTCTCTGATAAACTACTTTTGAAAGTCATATGGCATCCATATACACACCTAATAGACTTCTTTACCCTCCCAGCAACACTTCTCTTTAACCCACCAATCTCCAGTCATGTCAAGCATTATACAATTCTTCAAACTCAAGTTTTCCCAGAACTTAGAAAATGTCTTTCTCAAGTCTGTTTTCTTCTTGTACCTTAGTTATCCATTCATATGTTCTCTCCTCAGAGAGGCCTTTTCTGATTATCTTATCTAAATTATTTTCCCACCATGAATTATTTGCTATTTTATTTTAGTATCTTGAATATTCTCCTCAAAATGCTAATTTTAATAATTAGTATATAGAAAGAGTATATACATATATTTTTTTCAATGTCTATTTCTATTTTATACGCCAGTATACCCGTCGAACCCAATATGATGCATCGCACATGCTTGTACTCTATAAATATTTGCTCCATGAACAAATGTGGCTAAGGTTGTTTCTAGATTGAATGACTGGGGAATGCTCTTAACTAATCTAGACGTTTGAGAAAACATAGCTTTCTTTAGTTGAAAATAATTAGATTAATTTGAATAGATGTACATTGAGATAAAGTGAGTAATTAAGAAAGATGACTTCTAGACTTTTAAAAAGTTAGAGTCCATAGCACTGGAGAGAAAAAATGGGAATGGAGGTCGCAATCTGGATAACAGAATCTATGCTTTTATGGAACTATTATTTGAGCAAAACAAGTTGATGTGATTTTTCAACCAGAGTATCTTCTCAGCCTTACACTATTTATTTAGCATTTACTTATTCATTTGACTGCTTGGGTTTCTCAACTTTAATTCTATGAGCTTCATGAGGAGTTACAACGACAAGTTTTTAGGTCATATTGCAAAAGAAGCAGAGAACCGCAGATCTTGACTTTGGGGGCATTGTAATAAAGATGTACAAGTGCTAAAGGAAGAATTTCAAGAGGTCAAAAAGCATGACTTGTGCAAATATAAAAGACAGCACGTGGCAAAGATTTTGTTCAACTCATAATTAATGAAGGAACCAGTAAAATGTTGAAACTGGTTCAAAAACTATTTGAGAAGTTAGATATAAAGTAACACTATGATACACTTGCAGATTACATACAAAACTGGCTTATTAATGTCTTCCAGGGAATTATACATTTGGGGTTTCCTGGTCCACCAGACAGGAATTATTTGCATATCTCTAGATAACAATGTACAAGTTGACTTCTGCTCCTAAAGAATTATAAAACAGTCAGTCAATACAAAGTCAAATAATCTGATTTAGAATTCCATCAAAAAGAATAAAATAATAGGAATAAATTTAACCAAGAAGGTGAAAGACCTGTAAATTGGGAACTACAGACATGAATGAAAGAAACTGAAGAAAACACAAATAAGTGGGAAGATATTCCATACTCATAGATTAGAAGAATTAATATTCTCAAAATGTCTGTAGTATCCAAAGCAATCTACAGATTCAGTGCAATCCCTATCAAAAAGTCAATGGGACATTTTTCACACAACAAAAAATCTTAAAATTTATATGGAAAAAAAACTTGAGTAGCCAAGGCAGTCTTGAGAAGAAGAATAAAGCTGGAGACATTGTGCTTCCTGATTTCAAAATATATTACAAAGCTATAGTAACTGAAACAGTATGGTGTTGGCATAAATTCAGACACATAGGTCAATGGAACAGAATAGAGAACTCAAAAATAAACCCACACATAGATGGGCAGTTAATATACTACAAAGGAGCCAAGAATATATAATGGGGCAAAGACAGTCTCTTCAGTAAATGGTGTTTGGGAACATTGGACAGCCACATGAAAAAGAATGCAACTAGACCACTATCTTACACCATACACAAAAAATTAACTCAAAATGGATTAAAGGCTTGAATGTAAGATTGAAATCATCAAGAAAACTATCAAGAAAATGAAAAGGCAATCTACTGAATGGGAGAAAATATTTCCAACTCATTTATCTGATAAGGGGCTAATATCTAAAATATATAAAGAACTCATATAACTTAATACAAAAAAAATCCAGTTAACCAATAGGCAGATCTGAATAGACATTTTTTCCAAAGAAGATATACAGATGGCTAACAGGTACATGAAAAGATGCTCTACACTATTAATCATCAGGGAAGTGCAAATCAAAACCACATTTAAGATATTACCTCAAACCTGTTAGAATGACTATTATCAAAAAGTCTAGTTATAAGTGTTGGCAAGGATGGGGAGAAAAGGGGATTCTCCTGTACTGTTGGTGGGAATGCAAATTGACAGCCACTATGGAAAACAGTATGGAGGTTCCTCAGAAATTGAAAACTGGGCTTCCCTGGTGGCGCAGTGGTTGAGAGTCCGCTGCAGAGCCTGCGCGTCTGGAGCCTGTGCTCCGCAACGGGAGAGGCCACAACAGTGAGAGGCCCGTGTACCGCAAAAAAAAAAAAAAAAAAAAAATTGAGAACTAGAACTACTATATGATCCAGAAACCCCACTTCTAGGTATTTATCCAAAGAAAACAAAAACACTAATTCAGAAAAATATATGCATCCCCATGTTCATTGCATCATTATTTACAATAGCCAAGCTATGGAAACAATCTAATTGTCCACCAGTGGGTGAATGGATAAAGAAATTGTGATATATATATATATATATATATATATATATATCTCAATGGAATATATTAATGAAATATTGTTTAACCACAAAAAAAGAATGAAATCTTGCCATTGCAACAACATGGAGGGATTTTAAGGGCATTATGCTAAGTGAAAAGTCAGGCAGAAAACCAAATACTGCATGATCTCTCTTATATGTGGGATCTATATCTGTATCTGTAATTATAGCTATATAAAGTAAGCTCATAGATACAAAGAACAGATTGGTAGTTGTCAAAGGAGAGAAGTGGAGGGTGGGAGAAATGGGTGAGCTGTTTTTGTTTTTGTTAAATTGAGTTTTTTTTAAAGTGAGATGACTTAGGAACTCATTAGGAATGCAGATCTCAGACTGCACCTCAGGCTTACCAAATCCATATTTTGTAAGATCCCCAGGTGATTCATATGTATATTAAAGTTTGAGACTCACTGGTATATTAAAAAGAAAAAATGACAACAACAAAAAACTTCATTGGATCCTGGTTAGGAAAAAAATTTAAAAAACAGATAAAAGAGACATCACAATCCAAAAAACAAAAAATCCTAGAATGGGTTATGTTTTCCTATATGTTGTACTAGCTAAGATGTTGTTCAAGTAAAAGGCAACAGGCAGATGTTTTCAACAATAAATAACTCCAGGGAGACAATACCCATGTCTTCTTGAAAAAAGTGACTTGACAATGAAATCCTGCCGAATAAGAGTTGAATAATAATAAGGGACATGGGAAGGAAGAACTATGTTTAAAAGATGAATGTACACAAATAG
Organism: Delphinapterus leucas; assembly: GCF_059928025.1. NCBI lineage: Eukaryota > Metazoa > Chordata > Mammalia > Artiodactyla > Monodontidae > Delphinapterus > Delphinapterus leucas. The sequence goes on from NC_143136.1 coordinate 83,655,489, forward strand.
AGCAGAGTAAGAGGGTAAGAAATGCTGTGGTGGGGTACTTAATGAAGCCTATGCTGACATGGTGACACATAGAGCAGAAACCTTCATGAACTGAGGGAGTATGCTATAGACATATCTGGGCAATGAGTTTTCAAGTCAGCTTTTAAAGAAAATGTTACAGACATCAGGAAAAGCTTCCATCCTTGCTATCTGTACCTTATGAAAAATAAATGAAATAAAAAGTCAAGCTCAGCACAGCACCAGCATAGCACATAAGGGTATATGTGTGCATATATGTGCATTGCCTACTTTCGATTTGGGGGATAATTTTTCTGACATGGTAAGGAGAAGAGTAAGTGTCACAAATAGAAATAAACTCCGTGGGGCTTCCCTTGGTGGCACAGTGGTTGAGAGTCCGCCTGCCGATGCAGGGGACATGGGTTCGTGCCCCGGTGCCGGAAGATCCCACATGCCACGGAGCGGCTGGGCCCGTGAGCCATGGCCGCTGAGCCTGCACGTCCGGAGCCAGTGCTCCGCAACGGGAGAGGCCACAACAGTGAGAGGCCCGCGTACAGCAAAAAAAGAAAAAAAAAAGAAAAAAAAAAAAGAAACTCCGTGTGTGTGTGTGTGAAAAAGAGAGATGTTAATAATGATCATTTGCTGCTAACACTACCACCAAACCACTATAGCATGACCTACAATTTAGATTTTTGGAATTCGGTATTTCTGTAACTTCAAGAAAATAAGCAAACCAGACATAATGGACCAAAGCACTGGAAAAAAAGAAAATTGAAAGCAAATGGAATGTGTCTTTACACTTAAACTCTAGGTAACAAACGTAATGTAGATTTTTCCCAAAATAGATCTAAGATCGAGTATTTATGAAGAAATTTTGTGAAATCTATCTAGAGGCTCCAGCATACCCTTATTTAATTTTCCTTTAAGATGAAAAATACTTCAAAATAGAATCACCTACATTAAAACAGTGTTGATAATCCAATGTCTTTTTTGTTGTTATTTCAGTTATTGCTCTTTTGGCAGCTGAACTAGGTTGTTTCTTTAATGAGAAATTGTTGACAGTCTCATAGGGTGATGCAGCATATATTACGTAACATAGTATGTCTAGAATAATAGGTGCCATTTAGTGAGTTCTTGACACAGTGACAGAGTTCTAATGCAGTGTATGTCTAATGTATACAATAAGAACTTTGAGGTAGATAATATTTTACAGATAGAAATCCAAGGTTTATAGAGAATTAAGTAATTGGCAGAAGACCCCATAATCATTAAATGGTGGGACCAGTATCTAGCCCAATCTAATTGAAGCTGTGGTCCAGTCTTTAACCATGACCTTTTTTATCCTTAAAATGTAGTTGACCCTTGAACAAAATGGGCTTGAGCTGCATGGGTTTACTTATAGACAGATTGCTTTCAATAAATATGTATAGTACAGCACGATCCAAGGTTGGTTGAATTTGCAGTTGCTGAACTGTGGATACAGAAGGCCATCTTTGGGACTTGAGCATTCTCTGATTTTGGTATCTGCAGCGGGTCCTGGAATGCCCATGGATAATGAGGGAAGGTTTTCTATGGGTACTTTGTCTTCAGGGACTTCTAAGCATCAGTGGGTCTTTTTTTACGGACTACGTGATTTTTCTATAGGAATTTAGTAATAGTAATAACAATATTAATATAGCTACTACTTATTAAGCATTAACTGTTATCTAATAGTTTTATCCCATGTAATTTTAAACAAATTTCCTGTGGCAAGCATTATTATTCTAACCTTATGCTTTGGGAAATTGAAGTTCAAACAAATGTCCAGAATTGCCAATTATGTGGCCAGATCCGTCTGACTCTCCAGTCCTAATCTACTACCTCTGTTGTGAGCACTGCTGTTGCTCAACATTTAAGAGTATCCATTTCAAAGACATAACTCTGGGATAAATTTCAAAAGAGCCCCTTTCTCTAGATCCCAGAAGCATGCTCTAATTTTTGTCCTTGTCCTTGAGATGGGAATGTAGGGATTGTTACTGACTGCTTGACAATGTTTCTGCTCTCCTCCTTGAAGTCACCTTCATGGCTGCTCAGTCTAGCCTAACCATATTTGTAGATATGGATGGTACTCTTGATATAGGAGGGGAACTGATTTTCTCTCCAGCTTTTCTCTATTAGTCTTCTTGTTTATATTCTTCTTCTTATTATTTATATTTATCCTATACTTATAATTCCAATTTAGACCATCAATATTCTTATATCCCCTCCTACTAAGAAGAAAATCTTCTAAGATTGGCTCAGAAAACATTTGAGCAGTGCACCAAAATATGGTATTCAAAAGTCTGTTTCCAGAAGGATGGATAAATGGATACATACATGGTAAAACGAATACCATAAAGAATCTATATGTTAAATAAAGAATTCTTATTAGTGCATACTGCAAAAATTTTCAACTTTTCTATGTTTGAATACTTACATCATAAAAAGGCTGGGAAAAAATATCTACCTTCTATGAACTTGCAGCTAATTTATTATGTGTTGTCATCCTCTCTCTGATAGAATAGAAGCTCCATGAGGGCAGGTGTCTTTGTCTCGTTTGTTCAGAGATGTGTCCCAAATGCCTAAAACAGGGCCTGGAACATGGTAGCCCCTTAATAAATATTTGCTTAGTGAAAGGGTTTACTGAGAAAAACTGTAATGAAGACTTAATGATTGTTTGTGGTAAAATGACCACGCACTGGGATTAAAGTCTTTTAACAAGAAGGTAGCACAGCGGGATAAAAGGATAAACCCATCTCCTAAATTTTCAGCTGAGTATTTATCACCAAATAAAAAACAATCAAATAGATGAAAAATTTATAATTTTTTAAGCTTTGTTTTGGGACACTATGTAATGTAATCATTGCATTGGGGGTGGGGGAGGAAAAGAGTAAAGACTATCCAAAATGTCAAGATCCTTCAAATAGGTCTCCTCTCTGTGCATGGATTAAATAAGAATCTGAGATTCAATCTTATAATTTAATTATTTCTCCTTCTGGGGTTTCCCATAGAGAGAGTGTGCAGAACTGAACCAACCCATTCATAGACCCATAGACCACCAGTGTGTACAGAAAACTTCAGTACTCCCCTACGGTGAAGGAGAAATCCACCATACCAGGAGGGAGCACAGAAATATTTGAGTTTCCAACGGCAATGCAAATCTAAGAAAGATAGCTAGTAAAGGCAGTTATTGTTTTTTCTCTTCAATAGATTATCTCACCCCCAGAGGTGAAAATATTCCAGTCTCAGGAAGATGCAGCCTGTAAATTGGGAATTGCTGAGAAGTGAATACCTTTCCTACTTCCATAGAATGTGCAGTGGGAACAACTGCTCATCTGGATCCTCTAACAGGAGCCAGACAACCACCAGGGAGAGATAGATTAGGTCACATTAGCCAGTTTTTTCGGAAGTTGCAAATAAGTGAAAAGAGACATCTTGTATGGACATGTGCGAGGGGTGGTGGTATAGCCCACCTCTTCCTCAGTGTTGCTTTCTTTAGGCATGTCAGCAGTATTCCCAGAAGTGTGTGCAGGTTTGTGCTCCCTCTGATACTTTCATTACCATTATTGGTGTCTATTGACTAGACTGCAAACTAGAATAATTTTCAAACATATTATTGTGGAAATTTCCAAGCAAACACAAAAATATTGAGATTGATATAAGAAAATCTCATGGAGAAAAACCATCGTCCATATGTACAGGCTGCTAAGTTAACCATAATTTCCATTTTATTAAATATTAAATAAAATCAGTCACCCATTCTTATCACCTGTCTTTCATCTGAAAATTGAACCAAACTTCTTCTACTTTCCTTTTTCTAAATTATTTTCCTTTAATCTACATGTTCATGATCCTGTGCTCTACACCCTGGAATCTGTCCTGATAAGCTGGCCAATTTCATTGTCCTCAAATACTACCTCGGTCTACAAAAACAAAATTCACTGAGTAAATTTGAAGATCTATTTGGCTTTATTCAATGATTCATGAATGGGGCAGCATCCCACCTGGCATATAGAAAGGAGCTCCAAGGAGCTGTATAAAATGGCAGACTTTATAGGCAGAAGGAGACAGAGCAAGGAAGTTATTTTAGCAAAGAATGGATTGTTTCAGGCAAGGTCACCTTCCTTTGTGGGGGAAGGCGGGGTCTGTCAGACAGATTACCTCACTAGTGCTGCGCAGGTAATTTCAGATTCACATTCTTGGGAGGGCCCAAAACTGCAAATTAGGTCATGTATTAAGCCTTGGTTTGCTGATGTTGGACTTAGCACAGGTGACTCCATTTTGGCCTGTTATTTATTTTTCTTTTTTTTTTTAATATAATTAAACCACTTTCTGGATTTCAAAGTCTCTAAGCTATCGAACAAGATTTCCTTCTTCCCCTGGATTGATTTTCTTACTACCTTATTAACATACTAATATCCATTTATGCTCAGACATGTTTCTGTAACATGAAAATTTCTTTCACTCTCACCTCACATACCCACATTCAAACCATGCAAAAATCCACCCCGCTTCCATGTAGTCCAAGCAGACATTCCTGATCATAGTGACCTCACTCTGAATTCCTAAGTATTGTCTATGCTAAATATGGTAATATAATGTGATACTATAGCTTGTATTTGTCCTAATGTTTTAATATGTGTTCACTTCATATTTTCTGTGGAGGCATCAGGTCTGTGAGTTCATGGCAGATGTCTTATATTTCTTCTAAAACTATGAATCCTAATTATGGCTCCCATCAGACTCACATGGGAACTTTATACAAAACAAAACAAAGAAAAACAGAACTTCCCAATATACTATCAGATTTACTCAACATGGAGCCTGAGAATGTATATATTTCATAGCTTTCCAGGTAATTCATTATACCTATTCCAGTATTGATTCAAGGACCAACATTTGGGATTCTCTGTTGCAGAGAACATGGTTAGACTGGGCATATAAAAATACCTAGTCCAGACATATTATCAATAATTTACTGAATTCACAGGTTTTGTGGTCAAACATTAGCCATCTTTATAATATTACCTGAATGTGCTTATAGGAACTACAGAGTTAAGCTGACTAGTGCAAAACACTCAAACATATTTATCTAAATTATAATATCATCATCATCAGTATAATTCTTTGACGATAACTCAGAGAAAGTCATACGATCCAGTTATTTTAAATTCTTCTTCTATTTAATATGTCTTGTTTAGTAAGAATCCATAGAACGTACTGTCATTAATTCACTATAGAGTTTTTAAACATCATCTGTAATCTAGCTCTAAAATTAAATATGTGGATTACAGTTCTGTTTGGCATGCATAGTGTTTATTTTTTAATTTGAATAAGTTCATGTTTGTAAATATGGAATTTTTATATAAAATATGTTGATTTCTAGATTCTCTTAAAAATGAAAAGGTATGAAAAAACTTAGCATTTTCACATGACAGCAATTGGCTGAGGCTGAGTAATATGTGTCCTCTTTGAATATGGCAGAAAATTGGCAAGCTTTCCCCAGACCTCTCATTCCCTGTTTTCTTACACACTTATGTTACTTGTCTGGTCATTTGAACATGCACCTCCTGCTCTTATGTATTATAAAATATACAAGGAATTTTAATAAACTGGAGTAATAATAGCTTCACTAGATTTTCAAAATTGACCAGAACGTGAGCAGGAAATCACAATGTATGATTTTGTATAATTTTGCTATCTAGCAGAATACCAGTTAAAGTATATCTCTACCTAAATATATCTCTTTAAAGCAGTAAGAGAAAGAAAGAATTCAACTCCTTTGTCCATGCCAGTCCCCAGAGGAGAATGACATTGCAAGATATCAATTAGACCATGGTAACCGGTAGGTAGAATCAATATATTCCAAAGGGTCACACACTTACATGCTGCCCTTTTCTTTCTCTTGCTTCCTTTATGAAGTTGGTTAAGTAAATTGAGAGAGGGAGTCTTGTTTGGGTTTTGGGACAATTGGTGAATCATGATCATCAGGCCTTGACCAGGCTAATAATAAAATAAAAATATCTCTATCATTTTGCTATGATTTTTTAAGTGTATAGCCCTAGCAGTAACTTCCATTTAGGAGGATTGATTGGAAGAATAGGGCTTAGGCCTTCTTGCATCATCCATCCAAATGCCATAAAATGTTATCTTAATCTATCATGTTCCTTCCCAACTTGTAGGATTCAGTAAGAAGTACTACCTATCTATATACCCATTCGTGGCACCAAAATCTTGAGTATAATAATCAAAAAGTTGCTTCCGATGAGCCTATAAGGTCATGACAGTTGCTATAAAATGGAACTTTATGAGGTTGACAAAATTATATATTGAAAAAAATGTACCCTAAACTCTCCTTCAATTTATATATATATATATATAGAGAGAGAGAGAGAGAGAGAGTCATTCATTTTTGTTTTGTTATAAATTCTCACTTTCTCATCACTAAAGATCATCTAAGACCAAAAAAAAGAGTATGTCAGGGTAAAATCTAAGTGATCTTTTGTTTTATGCCATTCTGTGGCATCTGGGCTGCAATACCTGCTTCTTGCATTAAGAACCTTATTACTAATTGAGAAAATGCCCTAGGCTTTGCTTATGCACTTGCTCAAAGAACAGTCTTTTATTATTAGGTCTTTAATAGATTGATTTCGATGCCACATTTCCTTTCTTTTAATATTCTGTGCAAAATTGTGATTTCCTCCATTACAAATAAGAGAAAATTGAGAACTGTTTTGGCTCTCTGTCTCTTTTTCTCCCAAGACGCATCACTGTTTGCTACTCTATTCTCTTTGCCATTTATCAGAATTCTCCTCTGAGCTGTGGCAAAGGGAGGGTCATTTAAACATCATTCTTTGGGAAGAATGAACTGCTGTTTGGGCACTGTCAGGGCACTGTCCTTGTAAAACATTATAAATCTCATGAGCGGTAATTTAAGAGAGCTCATGGATATTATCACACCCAATGCTGTGAAGGGTAACAGTGCTCAGTAAGTGCTTATTAAATGAATCAGTGAATGCATGAATGTGGTTCCTTGAAATGACAGGGTTTTGTTTACATATCTAAAGTAGGATCTGATTCAATAAGAAAACATTGATGTTCAAACACTGGTATGTATTTAAAACAATAACTTAATTACAAAAAACATAAAATTCCACATAGAGATTTGTTTAGCAGTTCTAGAATACTCCTTAGTGTTGCTAGAATTTTAGAGTCTGTTTCATTCCTTTCTAGAAATTTGACCTCAGGACAATGTAGGAAAGAGTTTGCTCAAAGTTGTTTGTTTTTACTGTTGTTTCACATTAACTTAAAAAATATAGAATAATAAGATGATTTTAAGAAATATGACTTCATTTATAAGAATTTAGATTTTATTCTATTTGTATGATAATGTAGGGCCTATCATTAATGACATTTCTCTAAACATTCCCCAGACTTGAGGCTAATTTTGGTAGTCAAAGTTAAATAATTTTTTAATTGATATTTAAAGATGGGGGGGGAAACTATTTTGTACCTTTACCCATTGATAATCTCTGATAACATTTAATGCATATTCTTATAGAAATTTACTTTTTCCAATTTAAGCTATATTTCAATATTTCTGCTTCTTATTTCACATAAAAAGAAATAGTCTAATATTTGCATGACATAAAGATGCAGAGCTATAAGGGGCCAAGTTCTTGTGCTATAGATGCATTAGCCTTCCTCAATTTTGTCTGGTTGCAGTCTCTGATAATTTGGGAGCTCTGTTCGATGATCAGTTTGGAGATATGTTCCATTAAGAATCACAAAGTGTGAGAATCAGAATAAACTTCAAAGTCACTTTCACCAACCCCGCATTTTACAGAGAATAAATGAGTGTCAGAGAAGTTAAATGATTTGTGCAATATGATCTAACTAGTTAGTTATAGAGTTGAGAATAGACTAGATCATAAATGATTTTGATCTTATGATTATCTTATGATACTTAGAATTGAATTATAAATAATTGTTCCAAAAATCACTCATGTTTAGTTTTTATTTGATAGAAATTTGGCATTTATTGCAACATCAATGAAAATTCTGTGAATATACAGAGTCAAAAGAGAAATAAATCTAATACATTTTTTTTTCTTAAGAAGTACAGTTGAATGTTAAAGAAAGATTACTGTCATTAGCTAATTTTGCAACTGTATAGGCCAAAGAAATCTATAACAACAGAACTTTGAAGCATGAATGATGTGGAAGAGTTATGGATATTAATTCAGTCTTTCTATGTGGTGTTCAGTGAAATATTAAGCTTTAGAGTCTGTGTGGGAGTGTATCTAAATATAGTTGTTATTTTGCATTTTTATTCTGCAGTTTCTCAGACATATTCATGGCAGAGAGGAGGGAAAAAACACGTCAGCCATAAAGCCATGATTCTCAGAATGCTGAGAGGTCATTTCTTCACAGCCAAAGCACAGTATAGCTAGAAACAAACACCCTGCTTGGTTCTCTTCTGATTTGGTCTTCCCAGCTCTCCTATCTTTTCTGGGCTGATCTGGGTAGTTTCAAAAGTATATTTTTTCAGAGATACCAACTTTCATGAAAAATTCTTACACAGACAGTAACTAATTAGTTTGACTGTAAATTGCGAATTGGTCCATTCTCTATCAGTCCTGTCAACAACCTGAGATGCTGATAGGATGATAGAGATCGATATTAAAAGCTTTAGATTCAGGGCTTCCCTGGTGGCGCAGTGGTTGGGAGTCCGCCTGCCGGTGCAGGGGACACAGGTTCGTGTCCCGGTCCGGGAGGATTCCACATACCGCGGGGCGGCTGGGCCTGTAAGCCATGGCCGCTGAGCCTGCGGTTCCGGAGCCTGTGCTCCGCAACGGGAGAGACCGCAGCAGTGAGAGGCCCGCGTACCGCAGAAAAAAAAAAAAAAAAAAAAAAAAGCTTTAGATTCAACATTGGAAACCTTTGACCCCAAAATTTATGCTTGACCCAAGAGTAAGTTCTGTTTGGCAGATACACCGTTTTAAAGTTTTAAAATTTTTACTGTTTTTAGGCAAATCTGTGTATTCTTTAGTTCATCATTCCTCATTGTCTTTCACAACACATTGGTTTTATTTGCCTGATACAACCACTGCTTAGATGAACCACATCTCTCCAAAGTTGTATAGCATAGAATCATAGAATTTCAACTATGGGAATAATTTGAGGTCATCCAAATTAAGCCTTGCTTTTTTTAGATAAATAAATGGGCCCAGAGCAATGAAGTGGTTTATAGAAGATGAAACAAGAGTAAGAGAAAAGAGGAAACTAACATTCGTAGTGAGCCTGAAATATTCCAGGTAGAGAGCTGGACACAACTCATATCATCACATTTAATTCTGATATTTATCGATGAAAAAAAATGATGCTTATGTTATATTTACACAGTTAAGGAAAAAAAGAAAAAAAAATGCAGACTTGAGAGTCAAATAGTGGTCAGTGTGACCTAAAACACATAGTGTTCCAAACAGATCCAAACTTCTGCTTCAGTTCTCATTGAGCTTTCAACCATATCCTGTTGCCAATCAGTTAGGCAGATGATTTGGAATAACTAATTATGCTTGCAGTCTTAAAAATGCACCCATCTGGTAAACTTGCCACATGTTTGCCTTGGATATTTTTGCTTAAAATGCAGGAACATTCCAGAAGGAATCCCAAACTGAAATGTATCTCCTTTCCTGTGTTCTTATCCTGTTTTCAAATATGCCATCTAAAGGTAGTAAAATATAATGATAAAAAGGTAGATATATCATTTTCATCTGGATTAGATTTCTCTGTGGCACTTATTAGCTTCTGGATTCAGGAGGTTATGGGGCTCCACTATTTGAAGGCTACATGGGAAGTTCCTCATTGCCTCATCTTCTTGATCATCTCAGCACAGCTGGCTTCCTGGTGTACTTGGGTCCTATCGACCTAAGATAAGTCTGAAGAATACCAACGTCACTTGCTAACTCACAGCAGCTACAGTTTATGCTTATACAAGTTTTCTCAGCGTTCATACAGAACCATAACAATTCCTGAGGCTTTTTTTACCTAGGCCTCACACCATTTGATGATAGACAGCTTAACACAAAAAGAGGAAAGCAAATTTTAAAGACCTCTCTCTCTTTGTGTGTCTATGTATGTTAGGAGGTTGTCAGGCAGAATGCTTAGCAAATGATTTATTAAACTTAAGACAAAAATGAAAGTCTACCAGCCAGTCATACTAGTCACCTTTGGAATGGATATTAGACTGACTTGTAATTTCCCTAAAGATATGTCTAGAAGGTTCATCAGAATCACTTATGAATCATACTTATTATTTAATACAATGGAGGAAAGATTTATTATCTATTGGGTTTTGAAATATATCCAGTAAAAATTGATGCTAGTTGGACTAGACTTGTGAAAGGAGCTATTAATGGGAGACGAACTGGTCAGTAGAACCACACATACGAAGTGTATTATGAGGGTCTCAGGAGACAGATCAACCTGGATCACAGAACTCAAATGTACAGCAGGAAATGGTTTTTAAATAAAAAGCACTGGGGAGCTTGTTGGCTTAAATATAAATTTAAAACTCTTGACTGAAACTACTGAACATTCATAAATCCTTTTGGAAATGATAGCTTCACATCATTCTTTTCAGCTACACAGATGCAGAAGAGGGATACTTGTTCACAAATATGCATAATTATTTTGACATGTCATTGGTATTTTACTTCATGTAGTGTATATATATTTAATCCATAATGATGTATAAATCAAACTGTGATTTTAGTACAAGGAATTTTAGAATACTTATTTTTATAATATAAATAAGTGCACATACATATAAATACACACACACACACACACACACACACACACACACACACACACCAAGTGATCCAAGCTGCTTTGTAAATTAAGGCTTTTAATGAGAGGCATCCATATCAGCCTCATTAGTAGGTAAATGTGGCACCTATGTAGTACCAGTTTGGCCTATATCCTTTGTCCTATTCTGGCATTCATCTGATCTCTCTTATTCATAGTCATTAGCAACTGAGTTAGTGTTTTTCCCCTGGAGTCTGTGTCAGGCTTGGTGGAAAGCTGCTACTTGCTTCTGTTCTATAGAGTAAGAAGCTAAAGGAGAAATCCAAGAGGTGGGCTTGAGGAAACGTCAAATTTGTATCTGGGTGGATTTTCTAGGTGATTTCTCCTTCTGATGGAATTGGCAGAAAAGGCAATCTGGGTAAAGCTTAATTGGTTAGAAAACTGTGACACTGGGTAAATTAGATGATTAAAAGTGAATGGTGGAAGAGAGAGCTTAGAAAAATTTTTGAATTCATAAAGGGGTAGGCATGCAGCTTTTGGAGAAATATCTCCATCCTCAGAGTATCATGGAGGGAGCTGTTAAAGCCACTGGCCTGGCATGATGATTTATTCACAGTAGGGTAGGTCATTAGAAAGGTGAAGCATGCCACTAGATTAAGAATGGCAGATAGGTTTTGTCTTAGCTGCCAAGTTTAGTTGATTTGTAGTGGCTGCCTGGAGAGATGTGGACAAAAGGACTCTAAGACCTTATCTAAACCCAGCAGTTGAGTGTCCTGTGATTGATTAGTGATGTCTGCATGGGCACAGAAATGTGAGTTATTGACATAGACCAGGTAATGTTTCTTTCATCTTTGTACCATGTATACTTCTGGAATTGGATAGTTGAATGGATCCACATCTGAGTAATGGAAGTTTAGCTCATCATTCAAACACCTTAATCAGTGACTAATAAAACTCCAGAATTTTTACAACTCTAACAATTGGTTGGTCCAAATAGTTCAAGATGATACAATAGGTTTCTTAAACATGATTTGGTGCTACAGGTGTGTGGTATTTAAGAGCACCAGGAACCTGATATTCAGCATTTTTCTTTAGTATGTACACAAAACCCAAGTTTGAAAATGTGGGCCTGGAATTTAGGGTCAGATTCAGATCAAAGAATACTAACATGAGGCAGATGTGTATTCTTTGAAAAGAATATATCAGTTATGAGAACATGAATATGCTGTGGGTAATAGTCCTATGAACTGGGCTTCAGCACATAGGCACAGATAGCTCCTCAGCAGAATTCCAAAAAGGCAAATGAGTATGATTTGTCGATTGTCAGTTTAGAGCACTAGGTAGGACAGCAAAGGTCTGCAATGGGGCATCACAGTAGGGTCAGCCTAACAGGAAGGAGGACAAAACAATAAGCCTTGCTGTATTGGGGATTAAGCATGAGGAATGGACTTTGAGTCTGCTCTAAACAGTAGCACCAAAGCCTGGATTGGCCTGATGACTGGGATATAAATGAGCCACTAAATAGGGAAATCAGGAGGCCTTGATAGAAGAATATTTGATAAAGTCAGGACAGGGGAATAAAGAGAGAGCGTGGTGAACTTGATTTTCTTATATGTGAAGTTAGATAGTTGGCGTTTCAGTGTTTATCCATGTAACAGGTTTTCGCTCTTAAAATTCAGTGTTTGCTGGGAAATGTATTAGATTGTGAGCAGACATACCTTACTATGAATGAGTCTGTTAGATGCTTTCCTATGTATAGACTTTTTGCAAATGGCAAGAAAGCTCCTAGAAGCTGGGAAGAAAGACATTAAAGGACCAGCTTGGGCAAAATGAAAGCTGGAAGTAGGAGGATCCACGAAGACAGGGACATAGATCTTTTATTTTTTTAATTTATATTTGTTTTTTTTTTTTTTTAAACTTTTTTAACACCTTTATTGGAATGTAATTGCTTTACATTGTTGTGTTAGTTTCTGCTGTATAACCAAGGGAATCAGCTATACGTATACATATATCCTCATGTCCCCTCCCTCTTGCGTCTCCCTCCCACCCTCCCTATCCCACCCCTCTAGGTGGTCACAAAGCTCCGAGCTGGTCTCCCTGTGCTATGCAGCTGCTTCCCACTGGCTATCTATTTTACATTTGGTAGTGTATATATGTCCATGCCACTCTCTCACTTCATCCCAGCTTACCCATCCCCCTCCCTGTGCCCTCAAGTCCCTTCTCTACGTCTGCGTCTTTATTCCTGTCCTGCCCCTAGGTTCTTCAGAACCATTTTTTTTTTTTAGATTCCATATATATGTGTTAGCATATGGTGTTTTTTTCTCTTTCTGACTTACTTTACTCTGTATGACAGACTCTAGATCCATCCACCTCACTACAAATAATTCAGTTTCGTTTGATTTTATGGCTGAGTAATATTCCATTGTATATATGTGCCACATCTTCTTTATCCATTCATCTGTCAGTGGACACTTAGGTTGCTTCCATGTCCCGGCTATTGTAAATAGAGCTGCAGTGAACATTTTGGTACATGACTCTTTTTGAATTATGGTTTTCTCAGGGTATATGCCCAGTAGTGGGATTCCTGGGTCGTATGGCAGTTCTATTTTTAGTTTTTTAAGGACCCTCCATACTGTTCTCCATAGTGGCTGAACCAATTCACATTCCCACCAACAGTGCAAGAGGGTTCCCTTTTCTCCACACCCTCTCCAGCATTTATTGTTTGTAGAGTTTTTGATGATGGCCATTCTGACTGGTGTGAAGTGATACCTCATTTTAGCTTTGATTTGCATCTCTCTAATGATTAGTGATGTTGAGCATCCTTTCATGTGTTTGTTGGTGATCTGTATATCTTCTTTGGAGAAATGTCTATTTAGGTTTTCTGCCCATTTTTGGATTGGGTTGTTTGCTTTTTTGATATTGAGCTGCATGAGCTGCTTGATACTTTGGAGATTAATCCATTGTCAGTTGCTTCATTTGCAAATATTTTTTCCCATTCTGAGGGTTGTCTTTTCATCTTGTTTATGGCTTCCTTTGCTGTGCAAAAGCTTTTAAGTTTGGTTAGGTCCTATTTGTTTATTTTTGTGTTTATTTCCACTTCCCTAGGAGGTGGGTCAAAAAGGATCTTGCTGTGATTTATGTCATAGAGTGTTCTGCCTATGTTTTCCTCTAAGAGTTTGATAGTGTCTGGCCTTACATTTAGGTCTTTAATCCATTTTGAGTTTATCTTTGTGTATGGTGTTAGAGAGTGTTCTATTTTCATTCTTTTATATGTAGCTGTCCAATTTCCCCAGCACCACTTATTGAAGAGGCTGTCTTTTCTCCATTGTATAGTCTTGCCTTCTTACCAAAGATAAGATGACCATATGTGCATGGGTTAATCTCTGGGCTTTCTGTCATGTTCCATTGATCTATATGTTTGTTTTTGTGCCAGTACCATACTGTCTTGATTACTGTAGCCTTGTAATATACTCTGAAGTCAGGGAGTCTGATTCCTCCAGCTCTGTTTTTCTTAAGATTGCTTTGGATATTCAGGGTCTTTTGTGTTTCCATACAAACTGAAATTTTTCTTTCTAGTTCTGTGAAGATGCCATTGGTAGTTTGATATGGATTGCATTGAATCTGTAGATTGCTTTGGGTAGTATAGTCATTTTCACGTTGTTGATTCTTCCAATCCAAGAACATGGTATATCTCTCCAACTGTATGTATCATCTTTAATTTCTTTCATCAGTGTCTTATAGTTTTCTGCACACAGGTCTTTTGTCTCCTTAGGTAGTTTTATTCCTAGGTATTCTTTTTGTTGCAATGTTAAATGGAAGTGTTTCCTTAATTTCTCTTTCAGATTTTTCATCATTAGTGTATAGGAATGCAAGAGATTTCTGTGCATTAATTTCGTATCCTTCTACTTTACCAAATTGATTGATTAGCTCTAGTAGTTTTCTGGTAGTGTCTTTAGGATTCTCTATGTATAGTATCATGTCATCTGCAAACAGTGACCGTTTTACTTCTTTTCCGTTTTGGATTCCTTTTATTTCTTTTTCTTCTCTGATTGCTGTGGCTAAAACTTCCAAAAGTCTGTTGAATAACAGTGGTGAGAGTGGGCAACCTTGTTTTGTTCCTGATCTTAGTGGAAATGTTTTCAGTTTTTCAACATTGAGAATGATGTTGGCTGTGGGTTTGTCATATATGGCCTTTATTATGTTGAGGTAAGTTCCCTCTATGCCTGCTTTCTGGAGAGTTTTTATCATAAATGGGTGTTGAATTTTGTCGAAAGCTTTTCTGCATCTATTGAGATTATCATATGGTTTTTATCTTTCAGTTGGTTAATATGGTATATCACATGATTGGTTTGTGTATATTGAAGAATCCTTACATTCCTAGGATAAACCCCACTTGATTATGATCCTTTTAATGTGCTGTTGGATTCTGTTTGCTAGTATTTTTTTGAGGAATTTTGCATCTATGTTCATCAGTGGTATTGGCCTATAGTTTTCTTTCTTTGTGACATCTTTGGTTTTGGTATCAGGGTGATGGTGGCCTCGTGGAATGAGTTTGGGAGTGTTCCTCCCTCTGCTATATTTTGGAAGGTTTGAGAAGGATAGGTGTTAGCTCTTCTCTAAATGTTTGATAGAATTCACCTGTGAAACCATCTGGTCCTGGGCTTTGTTTGTTGGAAGATTTTTAATCACACTCTCAATTTCAGTACTTGTGATTTGTCTATTTATATTTTCTATTTCTTCATGGTTCAGTCTCAGAAGGTTGTGCTTTTCTGATTATTTGTCCATTTCTTCCAGGTTGTCCATTTTATTGGCATATACTTGCTTGTAGTAATCTCTCATGATTCTTTGTATTTCTGCAGTGTCAGTTGTTACTTCTCCTTTTTCATTGGTAATTCTGTTGATTTTAATCCTTTCCCTGTTTTTCTTGATGGGTCTCGCTAGTGGTTTATCAATTTTGTTTATCTTCTGAAAGAACCAGCTTTTAGCTTTACTGATCTTTGCTATCGTTTCCTTCATTTCTTTTACATTTATTTCTGATCTGATTTCTATGATTTCTTTCCTTCCGCTAACTTTGGGGTTTTTGTTGTTGTTGTTGTTCTTCTTTCTCTAAATGCTTTAGGTGTAAGGTAAGATTGTTTATTTGAGATTTCTTGTTTCTTGATGTAGGATTGTATTACTATAAACTTCCCTCTAAGAACTGGTTTTGCTGCATCCTATAGGTGTTGGGTCATCGTATTTTCATTGTCATTTGTTTCTAGGTATTTTTTGATTTCCTCTTTGGGTTCTTCAGTGATCTCTTGGTTATTTAGTAGTGTATTGTTTAGCCTCCATGTGTTTGTACTTTTTACTTTTTTTTCCCTGTAATTGATATCTAGTCTCATAGCATTGTGGTTGGAAAAAATACTTGATCCGATTTCAATTTTCTTAAATTTACCAGGGCTTGATTTGTGACCCATGATATGATCTATCCTAAAGAATGTTCCATGAGCACTTGAGAAGAAAGTGTATTCGGTTGTTTTTGGATGGAATGTCCTATAAATATCAATTAAGTCCACCTTGTTTAATGTGTCATTTAAAGTTTCCATTTCCTTATCTATTCTCATTTTGGTTGATCTGTGCATTGGTGAAAGTGGGGTGCTAAACTCCCCTTCTATTATTGTGTTACTATTGATTTCCCCTTTTATGGCTGTTAGTATTTGCCTTATGTATTGAAGTGCTCCTATGTTGGGTGCATAAATATTTACAATTGTTATATCTTCTTCTTGGATTGATCCCTTGATCATTTTGTAGTGTCCTTCTTTGTCTCATATAATAGTCTTTATTTTAAAGTCTATTTTGTCTGATATGAGAATTGCTACTCCAGATTTCTTTTGATTTCCATTTGCATGGAATACCTTTTTCCATCCCCTCACTTTCAGTCTGTATGTGTCCCTAGGTCTGAAGTGGGTCTCTTGTAGACAGCATATATACAGGTCTTGTTGTTGTATCCATTCAGCTACTCTGTGTCTTTTGGTTGGAGCATTTAATCCATTTACATTTGAGGTAATTATTGATATGTATGTTCCTATTACCATTTTGTTAATTGTTTTGGGTTTGTTATTGTAAGTCTTTTCCTTCTCTTGTGTTTCCTGCCTAAAGAAGTTCCTTTAGCATTTGTTGTAAAGCTGGTTTGGTGGTGCTGAATTCTCTCAGCTTTTGCTTGTCTGTAAAGGTTTTAATTTCTCTATAGAATCTGAATGAAATCCTTGCTGGGTAAAGTAATCTTGGTTGTAGGTTTTTCCCTTTCATCACTTTAAGTATCTCCTTGCCACTCCCTTCTGGCTTGCAGAGTTTCTACCGAAAGATCAGCTGTTAACCTTATGGGAATTCCCTTGTGTATTTTTTGTTGCTTTTCCCTTGCGACTTTTCATATTTTTTTCTTTGTATTTAAGTTTTGATAGTTTGATTAATATGTGTCTTGGCATGTTTCTCCCTGGATTTATCCTGCATGGGACGCTCCACTTCCTGGACTTGATTGACTGTTTCCTTTCCCATATTAGGGAAGTTTTGAACTATAATCTCTTCAGTTATTTTATCAGTCCCTTTTTTTTTCTCTTCTTCTTCTGGGACCCCCACAATTCGAATGTTGGTGCATTTAATGTTGTCCCCAAAGTCTCTGAGACTGTCCTCATTCTTTTCATTCTTTTTTCTTTCTTGTGCTCTGTGGTAGTTATTTCCACTAGTTTACCTTCCAGGTCACTTATCCGTTCTTGTGCCTCAGTTATTCTGCTATTGATTCCTTCTAGATAATTTTCATTTCATTTATTGTGTTGTTCATCATTGTTTGCTCTTTAGTTCTTCTAGGTCCTTGTTAAACGTTTCTTGTTTTTTCTCTATTCTATTTCCAAGATTTTGTATCATCTTCACTTTATTACTCTGAATTCTTTTTCAGGTAGACTGCCTATTTCCTCTTCGTTTGTCTGGTCTCTTGGGTTTTGACCTTGATCCTTCATCTGCTGCATATTTCTCTGTCATTTCATTTTGCCTAACTTACTGTGTTTGGGGTCTCCTTTTTGCAGGTTACAAGTTCCTAGTTCCCGTTGTTTTTGGTATCTGCCCCCATTGGGTAAGGTTGGTTCAGTGGGTTGTGCAGGCTTCCTGGTGGAGGGGACTTGTGCCTGTGTTCTGGTGGATGAGCCTGGATCTTGTCTTTCTGGGGGGCAAGACCACGTCTGATGTTGTGTTTTGATGTGTCTGTGAACTTATTATGACTTTAGGCAGCCTCTCTGCTAATGGGTGGTGTTGTGTTCCTGTCTTGCTAGCTGTTTGGCATGGGGTGTCCAGCACTGGAGCTTGCTGTTTGTTGAATGGAGCTGGGTCTTAACATTGAGGTGGAGATCTCTGGGAGAGCTCTCACCCATTGATATTACATGGGACCAGGAGGTCTCTGCTGGTCCAATGTCCTGAACTGGGCTCTCCCTCCTCAGAGGCTCAGGCCTGACACCCAGCCAGAGCACCAAGACCCTGTCAGCCACACAGCCAGGTACATGGAGAGTTTCTTGCCTTTTGGGAATTCTGAGCTCTTCTGCCAGCATTCAGTAGGTGTTCTGTAGGTGTTGTCCCACATCTGGATGTATTTTTGATGTATCTGTGAGGAGGAAGGTGATCTCCATGTCTTACTCCTCCACTATCTTGAAGGTCCTCCCAGGAAATAGATCTTTGATAAATGAGTTCTTGAACAAGGGACTTATTACTGGATGCAGAAAATAGATAAAAGTTTTCCAGAATATTTAGTAGAAATGGTGATTGATGAAAGTTATTCCTGGCGTGATTCAAGTATCTCTAGGCCTTATTAGGTACCCCAGAGGCTGCTCTTGGGCTATGTTTAAACGTAGTGCTACAAAGTAGTTCTGGTTCGTCTAGGACTTTCCTGCTTTTAGTAGTGAAGTTCTGTGTTCCAGGAATGCCCTCATTCCCAGACAAATAAGGATGATTGGTCACTCTCAGAGAGGTAAAATGTAGCTCTATTCTGGGGAAGGGGGAAGTAGGGCTTTTAGAAATTTTGGAATACCTGAAGTTGATCTTTGCTTGAAAAGCCTAGCAGCAATATCAGGGTCATCAGGTGTCAGTGAAAAAACCACTTTGTCCTATTCTGTCCCATCTATTAGAAGGGGTGTGTGTGGGGGGGTGTTTATTTATGTGTAGGGGGACTTCGTTCCATTTTTCAAGGTCCTGTGTCTAGGCAAGCTAAATAGGCAACCTTTCTTTTTGGTTAGCAGCAAAATTAATATTTACAAAATCAGTGTACCAGCCTCCCTCAAGGAGTATCATGACTGAATTTGGTTTGGAGTACAGTAATTTAAGATGCACATCTGATACATGTTAATATACTAATACATGTATTAGGGCTACTGTTGTTTTTATTAGAGGTGCAGAAATCATTATTCATCATGCTCATTATTTTGTAAATATTGAATTAGATTTTGGGGTTTGATTATGATCACACTCTTCCATTTTGTATAATTAAAATTGTTTTTCAATATAAAAGAAGAATCCTATTAACCACCTCATATTTGACTTTACTTGTTTATATTTGGTAAGTTTCTCACCAGTATCCTGGCTTTGAAAGTTCATCAGAAATTTAAGTGATAAATCCAATTAGCAAAGAAAATCTCTACCAAATGTTGTTTGATAGAAGACAATAAATAATAGTGCTTGAATTACAGTATAAGGAATGAAAACACAAAGCCAAAATTCACTTTAAGTCTTTAGGAAGAGGCACAGTAGCCATTTTGTTTTTCAAAATAGTTGAAGCAAATAATTTGGGAAATGAAATTCTCTAGTGTTTGGCATTTTGAGTTTAATTGTTATCAATGAATCCATATATTACTTGAAAGCTGCTGAAGAATTGAGAGTTACGCACTAAATGAAAATAGATCAAGAATGTGGGGAGCTACATGTGGCATCATCAGTTTACTTTGGGATATCCCAAGTACTTTCAATGATCAGTTCTCAGATTCTTTGAAATTATTTTAGTTTTGGTTAGTTAGTATATTTAAGTGAGCAGAAAAAGAGTTATATTTTAGTGTGGATGTATGCACTTATGTTTGGCTGTGCCTTTCCTTATTTACTTAGTAGCGGTGGGCAGATGTAGCCATGGACAAGATTAAAAATATGTATTTTGGTGTGAATATTATGTGCTGAGTTTATTGACATGATGTCTTAGGCCAAAACCACATACTGGGTCAAATGCTAATATGTATCCTAGTGACTTTAAATTGTATACTGAAAACCCAAATTTCTCTATAAGTACCTCAGTGATCAAAAAGTTATGTGGGAGGTGAAGGATCAGAGGTGGAGAGAAAAGACCATGTATGGATCTGTCATATTTCCCTATTTCTATCCGAGAAACACTAGTTTTTATTATGGTAATTACTAACATTTTATTTAGCACAAAGTTGTGTGGTTAAAAAAGAAAAAATAAAGATTTCTACTGTAGAATAATGGGCCTTCAGACACAAGGTATTAGTTTAATCTTGACTTCCTAGCATTGTAGTACTTAAACAAGACATATTTCTCTAATCTTCTAGGAGATAGATAAAAGTAATAATACATGTCATATTTGAAAATTAATTATTTGCAAAATTTACTGAAAACAGTTTAAACTCTTCTTGCAGTTTACATACATCACCTTACCTGTATTTCCGAACCTCTTATCTAATTGTTTCTAACCACTCTTCAGCCAACGAGACACCCTGCCATTGCCAGCATTTTTCATATTCCCCCGTCTTTGAAATCTTCTCAGATGTGTGTCCTCAGAGGGGACTGGCATTTTGTTTTCCCTCCTTTCTATCCACCTTTCAAAATCCTGCACATCTTTTCAATTTGACCTTAAATATCATACCTTTTCTGAAGCTTCTCTGATCACTTTACACGTGATATTTTCCTCCTCTGATAATCGTGCAGAATTTATAGGTCTCATGTGGTGTGTTTTTCTCTTTGCTCTGTGTTATTTGCATTTGCATAGTTTACTTTTCTAACCTACAATTGTAAGCAAGTTAAGAACCTTAAGGTAGGGACTTTAAGTAAGGACAAATTTGCATTAAAATGTTTTAGTCTGTCTCCTCTTGAAATTGTCAACAACTGTGAAAGATTTGAGGTTTTTACCTTACTTGCAAAGTAGCCATTTAGGCTGTAACTTTCTGGCCAACGACATGAGATGCCTGATTCAGAGACAAGAGAGAGTTTACTCTAAAAATAGAACTACCATACACTCCAGCAATCCCACTACTGGACATATACCCTGAGAAAACCATAATTCAAAAAGAGTCATGTACCACAATGTTCATTGCAGCTCTACTTACAACAGCCAGGACATGGAAGCAACCTAAGTGTCCATTGACAGAAAAATGGATAAAGAAGACGTGGCACATATATACAATGGAATATTACTCATCCATAAAAAGAAACGAAATTGAGTTATTTGTAATGAGGTAGATAGACCTAGAGTCTGTCATACAGAGTGAAGTAAGTCAGAAAGAGAAAAACAAATACTGTATGCTAACACAAATATATGGAATCTAAAAGAAAATGGTTCTGAAGAACCTAAGGACAGGACAGGAATAAAGATGCAGATGTGGAGAATGGACTTGAGGACACGGGGAGGGGGAAGGGTAAACCGGGAACAAGTGAGAGGGTGGTATGGACATATATACACTACCAAATGTAAAGTAGATAGCTAGTGGGAAGCAGCCACATAGCACAGGGAGATCAGCTTGGTGCTTTGTGACCACCTAGAGGGGTGGGATAGGGAGGGTGGGAGGGAGACGCAAGAGGGAGGAGGTATGGGGATATATGTATACGTATAGCTGATTCACTTTGTTCTAAAGCAGAAGCTAACACACCATTGTGAAGCAATTATACTCCAATAAAAATGTTAAGAAAAAAAAAAAGAGTTTACTACTCAAAGTAATAGCAGTAGCAAGACCATCAGGATTTTCCTGTACATGTTCCCTAATTCCAAATTTCCCCAGGAAAAGGTAAAGAGGCTCAGATGTATGGTGAACAGTCAGTTGTAATACAGGAGAGGAACCTTGAGCTTAGGGAACTTTATCTTTTATGTTGAATAGTAAGCGTGCCATCCCATCACTCCTAAGGGAGCCACTATCTGTACTAATAGTTTGAAGCAAAGATACTCAGTGCCTCTGCTCATAAGCCAAGACTAAGTATGAGAAGCCCAAGGAGTATTGTCTCACAAAAGAAATATTCATTCAGTGAAGTATCTTGTGAGCACCTCATATATGCCATAGTTCTAGGGACCAAGAAAGGTTACAAGGCAAACAGTAAGCCTTTGTTCCCAGAAATCTAACTGGAAAAAAATATGAAATGGATGGGAGCTTTGGGATATCACACTAACAGTTCAGTGCATCTTTCTGAAAGTAGGAATGATTTTTTTCTGTTTAATTTTAGCCCTGTATTATATTTTCCTCTGTGGTGGTAACAGCCCTCTTGTCTTATTAACTCCTACAGTTACATATTAAGAACACATTATTAGAAAGTGTTATGCAATTTTTAACTACAGCGGTCATGTTTAGCAAGTAGTTAGTACAAATATTACTGTACATTTCACTTTAAGTGTTTAGATTTTGATCTGGGATATTTGATCAATTTATTTCACTTTATATATGAAAAAATGATTCTCATTATTGAATAAACTAATTAGTGACAAAAATCTGAGGAGCCAACTCTCTCCCCATTTTAGTAGGAAGTTGAACCTGCTTACTGCTGCCATAACTGCTACCATTACTACTACTACTAATTTTAAAATTAAAACGTAAAAAAAATTCATTAAAAAGTATTACTAATTGTTATTGCATACTGTCACAAAATAAAAGATTTAATTTTTTTAATCTAAATTATGAACTTAGTATTCCATGTCAGAAACAAAGCATCACAATTCATATTATCAACAGAAACATTGAAAATATCTTATTTCCCCGTCAATATCTCTCCTTTGTAATGGTGAGACATGGAGCATGACTAATTTGACTGCTTCTGTGATCTCACTTTATTTCCTAGATTCCTTTATTATGGCTGATTGTTAAGGGAGGTGTGATTGCATTTCAGGAAAACAATGCTGCTTCCCCAACAGAAGTATGACATAGTCAGAGGGTTCAAAAGGTAAAAATCAGTTATTTTGTTTAGCCTGTACTGGGCTGTTCTCTGCTCTTTGAAAGTTTTGCAGGAAGTGAATTAATGTAATAGTTTTTACAGTCTGTATAGTATAAAATAGACTCAGATTAAGCTAGCAGACTTGTTATTTGACAGTTTATAAAATATTTTAGTATCTTTTTGGCAGTAGCAGTTTGAATGTTGGCAAATGTACACATTGCTTGCAGTTTCAAAACCTTGTAATGACTATTTTCCACTGTAAGAGCAGAGAGCTAAAATTTGGATAAACCACTTAGACTTGTGAACTCTGACATGCATGGCAACAATGTCTTTGTAAAAGAATTTTGTCAAGTATTGGAGCTCCTACTAATAGCACATCCATCTTTCTGCACACCATAAATCTTAAGAAAATTTCTATTACTCTGCAATTTGTCTGGCTTATGCTATTTATTAGCCATTTTATTCTGCTGCTTTAAGAAGTAATGTGATGTTCATTTTATTGCTGGTTCAATAAATTGTTAATTATAATGCAGTGATTTCAGCTGACGTGATTTAAAAGCCACATTAGCACTATAGCATTAAGTTTTAACTATTTTACCCTTCAATTCCCTGTTTATACAACAGTAAAAGGAAAATAGCCTTAGACTAATTTAAAAAATGAAGGTACTTCTATCTATTGATCACATGACACATTAGAAACTTTCTTTTTTTTAATAAAGGTTACACTTTAGTCTTGAAAAAGAGGGGGGAAATGAATGAAGAATACACAGTTGAACACTTAAGAGAAGCGTATAATTCGAAGATAGGTAGAACATGAAGAAGTTAGCTATAGTATATTTGTGTCCTCGTAAGACATTTGGTCCTCCCCAAAACATCCATAAGGTATTTGGTCCACGCCAAGAGGTCCTTGAAATTTGGTCGTGTCAAAAACATCCATGAGCATATTTTGTCCATTCCAAGTGGTTTTTGACAGGACAAAAAGGACATTTTGGCATGAGCTAGATGTCTGCTATCTACTCCAAATGGTCAAACATAAAGCATCATGAGCAGCCCTGTTGTATTTCTCTTCAGGCTCAAGCTAACCTAGAACTTTACTGCTTGCCTAAGATAATGAATCACAGCCTCATATTCTACATCTTCAATGATTTGTTAAATCACATTCTCCTAAACATGGAAATTGTGGTATTTGCTATACCACACACATTATGTTCTTCTCAATGTAATTTCAGAGTGTAAATTCTGTCTTTTCATCTAAAGTATGGCTTTTACTCACTAGCTTCAGTTCACTGAAGTCAAGGATTTTGCTCCATGCTTGTCGGCCTCCCCTCTTCCCCACCACCTCACTCAGAATCCTACAAAGTCCCAGGTATAATATCAACTCTTCAAATAAATATATTGGTTCCAGAGCCTTTCTCTAAGGCTTTATTTGTGCATTTTGAATCTTGGATGATCTATGATGTATTGAACATGCCATTAATGCCAGTAAATAAGCTTGACTTTCTTTGAATTTGGGGATTCAGTTTGCAAAACAGGGAAAGGAACAAGGAGTTGGATGATTTGAGTGTCTTTGTGCTTCCTCCCTATCCCCCCTCCCTTGACACTGTGGGCACCTGGGCAAATTGATTAACTCTTCTATGATTTGTGTTCAACATTGTGATGTTTTATTCAACAGCCGCATACAAAGGAAGTACCATGTGCCAGGCACTCTTCTAGGTGTGAATTGTGGATACCCTTGGAAAGATTACCTTCTAGTTGGGGTGGTAGGCAAGTAGATACCTAGATTCCTTTGATTTTTCCCCCTGCAATAAAACATTGATCCAGACAATTTATAAATCATTATTCTGTGCTTTCTGTAGCATTGGGTTCTCTTTCTTTTTAGTGCCTTGTCATATTATATATATATATATATATATATATATATATATATATATATATATAATAACGTGGATGCAATCTATGTGTTCTTGCTTAAATAGAGAATTAAATAATTATTTATAGGGCTGTAAAGTATTGGAGATAAAAAAAGGACATTTAAGGCCATTTAGTAGTTTGTAACTCTACTACATTAGGTTAATTTGAGATTTCAAATCATACAGCTCTTTTGGCCCTCCCTTCCAAAATTCTGATTCAATACCTTGGGGTGAGACCTTGGAGTCTGTATTATCTGAACTCTCCCTAGGTAAAAGCCTGTGACCTAGCTCACCTCTTCCATTTTACTCCATAGAAAACTGAGGCCCAGGTTAGGGTTTTCTTGTTCAGCATGTGGCAAGCCTTCCCCCTCTGGATCTTAGCGCTTGCCGTCCTCCCTGCGTGGAAAGCTCTTCCCCTAGCTTGCCCGTGGACTGGCTTTTCTTTCTCCCTCAGATCTCACCTCCTCAGAGAGGCTTCCCACAAAGTGCTCCCTTCCATTCACTGCCTTTTAAAAATTTGTCCAAATTGGTAATTACCTTGTTTAATTGTTGGTTAATATCTCTCCCCTACTGCAGTGTACACACTGCTAGGGCATAGCAGGCGACCGCACGACTGCACATACCTGTGGAAAGAATGAATGCATGCATGCATGCATGCTTGTGTGTTTTGCTCAAAGTGGGATAAATTGTTAACAGTGGTAGAGGTAAGACTATAGGCTTAGTGTCCTCACCAACAAGGCCATGATGCCTCCCTTTCGCAATCTCCTTGTTGTCTTTTACAGTTGGATGAGATTTTTTAAGTTGCTTGGTCGGAAGTGTTTATTTGTTAGTTGAGAAAATTGTGCCCCAGGCCACAAGGTTTGAATGTCTTGTATGTATAATTAGTGGCTTAATTAGGAACAAGAACGTAGGTACTTTATCTGTTGATCCAGTGGTCTCTTTTATGTAATTTAGCCTGTGTTTTATATAAATATGTTGTTTTGGCAGAATTATTCAGATTTTCCCAATCACTTTTTTGAATATAAGGATATAGCTTTTGTCCATAGACAAGATATGTCTAGTAACACTCTGTTTAATCATTCTGTGCGTATGTGACTGTTGAAAAAAAGTCATCTGTCAACTTTTTTTTAGCTTTCAGCACATCTGTGGTCATGATCATGCACTTGTGACCTGCAGATATAAAGCAATGGATGCTTATTCCTCTCTTTCTTTAAAAGAAGAAACTTCCCTGCAGCTCTGGATTGACAAAGTGAAATGGCGTTTCTCTCTCAATAGTGCATTACTCTTTGTAAAATAATCAGTCTCTCTGAAGATTCTGCTAACTCTATATTACTTAACTGTAGATTCAATCTTAAAATTTCTTTTTCAGTAATCCATTTTGAGAAGTCAACCACCCATCTGATAATTTGAATTTTTTTTTTTTTTTTTTTTGCGGTACGCGGGCCTCTAACTGTTGTGGCCTCTCCCGTTGCGGAGCACAGGCTCCGGACGCGCAGGCTCAGCGGCCATGGCTCACGGGCCTAGCCACTCCGCGGCATGTGGGATCTTCCTGGACCAGGGCACAACCCCATGTCCCCCGCATCGGCAGGCGGCCTCTCAACCACTGTGCCACCAGGGAAGCCCAATAATTTGAATTTTTACGTTGATTTAGGAAGCCCTCCTTTTTACACAGTCTTTTAACAGTATCTTCAATATAAAAGCAATATTTATTTGTGTTTTTGCACCTCTGCTTAGGTTTTTCTGTTCCTCTTGGTCAAGTTATAATATTTCCAACTTCTTGTCTATGTAGCAGTGGGAAAAGGAGGCAAGAAGAGTACGAAGAAGAAAAGAATTTCCTTTCCTTCATCCCTTGCTCACAACCCAAATCTGGGTTTTAGAATCTGTTTATTCATTTATGGTCCCACTTAACCTGGCTAGTATACTCCAGATCATGCAGCTGGCACATTAAAACAAACCTCCAGGATTAATATGTGTTAAGATTGTAGACATTTAATTCTAAAATTGGAGATAGTACACAGTGCAGGCAAGAAAGAACACTTCAAAATTCTTTCTTATACAACCATTTTTTATAAGGTGTTTGAATTATATTAGGACAAAATGTCTTAAATGACCAGAAATCTGCATAGCCTCTTCTTTTATTTCATTAATCCATTTAAGGAGTTTTTAGCCATAGTGGTATGTCTCAGGGTGATTTACTCAGATTCCATATAGGTGGAACCCAATACCCATGTTTTTTAAAAGATTCCCAGTTGACACTAGTCTCATTATTTTAGGGCATCATCCTGCAGCTTTACCAGATTAGAACCTTTGTTTCTCTCTTACATGTAATTTTAAAGAATCTTTAACTCCACAAACCATAGTCCTGTGTGCTACATAAACCCAGATCAAAATACATCCCTTTGGTTTTGTTTTTTTGTTTTTGAAAAAAAATAGTATTTATTTATTTATTTTTGTTTGTTTGTTTATTTATGCCACACCGCCTGGCATGTGGGATCTTAGTTGCCGACCAGGTATTGAACCCGTGCCCCTTGGCAGTTGAAGCGCGGAGTCTTAACCACTGGACTGCCAGGGAAGCCCCAAAATACATCCGTTTGAAATGAGCTTGAGGAAGGGTATGGGCATTATTCAGTTAATGGATGTTCCCAAATTACTATGAACAGGCTTTATTTTTTCTAGCTTCCTGTAGCCACACAAATGGCCGTGACTGCTGGGGCGGAAGGCAGGTGTGTGTCAAAGCTATAATAGCCAGTGTCCTACTGCTGTTCATGTGATCTGTACAGAGTATTCACTATGATTTCTTCTTCTTTCTGGATTCTAATTTTATTTTTTCTGCTTGTGATTTCATCGCCTCTCCTAAGTGTGATGTGTGTTATTATTTAACTGATTCTGATCTCCAAGTTTCCTCAAGTGTAATACTTCACCCCTCCTTCAAAATTGCTTACATTATTTTCAGTTACTTAAGATAAATAACTCATTTGTTCTTATATAGGCCTCAGAATCCTAAACCTTGGTGGAAACCTCTTGTTATTATCAGCATTATCATGTTCTAATAGGAGCTATGACCGTATCTGGGGTAGATCAGGAAATACACTGGATACATTATTGGCCTTACATGTTATCTAACTGAAGCCTTATATATATATATTTTTTAGAATGATCATTTTGTTTTGCCTTATAGTTGACTGTGTCAGTTTCACTTGCTAGATTGTTACCTTAAAACCATTCACCATGCATTAGTTTTCTTTGTTTAATTGTAAGGGTTTTTTTCTAAGAAATGCAATTTGAGTTTCAAATTTTGGTTGTTAATAATTGCTATATATCATCTTGATAATTACCCCCAAGCTCTGCATGTCACCTCTGCATATGCTCAGAACCTAACCAGAACATTTCTTAGTTCTTCTGTTTACCTGGTAATAGGATTGTACCAGGATGCTATGGAAATCAGAGGGAAAGTTATTCACTCTTCACTTTTATGACATTTCAACTGAATGTCTCATAGTATCTCTACTTTAATGTGTTTGGCCCTGGAACTTTGATCTGTAATGTTCCCACTCTGAAATCTTTCTCTGCTTCCATAATTGGCACTAATATTCTCCCAGTTGCTCAAGCCAGAACTATAGTAGTCATTCTCAGTTGTTCCCTAACACCTCATATTCAGTCCACCACACAACTCTGTTTATTCTCCAAAGTATATCTAAATTCCAGGCATTTTTCCTTTTTTCAACATCCATAACCTTTTCTTTGATATCGTCATCTCTTACCTGCTAACTAATTCCACTTAATTTCTTGCCCTTTCCTCATTCATAATCCATTTTCTTCCTGGTAACAAGAGTGATGTCTTAAGGTAATAAATAAGATTATGATACTACAATGCTCTGTACAAACTGGCCCCTCATTTCATTGCTCACTTCACGTTGAGTCATTTTCCCCACTTCTCAGTGCACATCAACAACATTTTCCCTTCTTCTGTTCTGAAAACACATTGACACTTTTGCCAGTTTAGATCCTAACACATGCTGTCTCTTCTGCTTGAAATGTTTTCCTTTTTACTCTTTCTACAGGTAGCTGTTTTCAATTGTTTAGGAAGGTTTTGACTAATGTGCATAGAATGGATTGTGTTGGCTGGCGGGGGAGGAGAAATGGTGGTGTTCTAGTTAAGGGTGGTATTAGCAGATAAGAAAATCACTGAACAAATTCAGAATAAATTCTAAAGCTAAAGTTGATAGGATTTGATAAGAATTAGTTACGTAAGAGAGAAAGAAAAGTTTAAGGATGTTTCCTAATGTTTTGGCTAAAGTTGGTGATAACATTCACTGAGCAAGGAGAACTTGAAGGAAAAGATTTAGGTGATGCTAGTGGTAAAACAAAAGGAGCAAACTCATTGTGAGGAAAATCAACATTGAATTTTGACCTGTTGACTGGGGGAGGTGTGGGTGATGGAGAATTCAAGAGTGAATCCCATGTCTGGCTGCAATAAGATACTGCGTCATGGAGGAAATATTGAGCCAAGGGACACTGGAAGAGGAGCAGTTCTGGGAGAAAGTGATCAATCAAGCAGCAGTGGAAACTTGGCACTGAAGAAAAAGGTTAAGGTTAGGACTATAGGTTGGAGAATGGTCAGCTTATTGATAATAACTGGAGCCAAGGAAATAGGCAATCTTACCTAGAATGCAGTGAAGCTTAGGATAAAACCAGAAGGGTTGAGTAGAGAGGAGCCTAGCAAACAAGACCTAAAATTAGGATCCAAGAATTACTAGGATAGTATGCTGATGTTGTGGAATAACGATTAAAACAAAAAGAGTTTTGAGAACATAGACTATAAATGGAATGAAGTCTTCTCTAAAGCAATTCCACTGTAGTTAGGTTTGGATAAATCACAATATAAGAGATGTGATGAAAGGGCTTTCTTTCCTATGATACATGGCAGATAACGGTGCTATTTATGGGCCACAGTGTTGATAAAATTTGTTCCCTTTAGTGGAAATGCCCTATAGATTCTGAATGGCATCCATATGGAAGCAAGGTATTGTGACTCTTAATAGGTCATAAAAATGTTCATTAAAAAATATTGGCTGTTTAAATGAAGTACCTTAAATAAAAAGACAGACTTGGGGGCCAGCTCTGTGTTAGATACTGGGTTTAGATAATAAATAACTCAAACTTCCTTTTCTTCAAGAGTTCAGTATAATGGGAAAAGCTAGCAGATAGCAACTCCATGAACCAACTAAAAATAAATTGTAATAACTTTTATAATAAAGTTATGAACAAATAGCTATCTAAATATATAGGAAAATAATTCTGTCTATGGTAGGGAAAAGCAATTTTGATAGTGGAAGTAATATTCTAGCTGGCATTCTACACACTGGCATATCTTGTTTTGTTTTAAAGTTTTGTTTAATTTACACAGATGTTCCTAAATTGTTTGGGGTAACAATTTCCTTGAGAATCTGTCAAAACATATACCCTCTCTCCATAGGAAACGGACATTTGCAGCCATTCACAAAATTTCCAATATATAAGGACTTCCTGGGCCAATTATGATATTACAAAAATAAATGGAGACCTTCAATGTGTGGTTTTAATTTTTCATTAATTCTAGACTTTAAAGTCTAGAACATTGTGTAACAATGATAAAGTATGGTAGTTGGTAATATTCCTTTATCTACTTATAGAATCTCATCCCTATTGTTGTAAGTTATACATCACTTCAGACTAATATTCCAAAAGGTTCACTTTGATTATATCATGACATTCGTCTATTTTATTGCTATTAATACATGAAGTTTGAAATTCTACATCTTGCTTTTATAGCTCACCATAATTTTCCCCTTCCCTATAATTCAAAGGTTATTAAATTTTGCTTGTCCTTATTCATTATCACCTTCATTATAATTCATCAAACTGTTATTGAGCCTGGCATTCCATGCCAGGCATTGTGCTGCTATTGGAAATTAAGTAGGAAATAAGACAGAAATTGTACCTGGGCTCAGAGAATATATTTTCCAGTTAATGATACACACACAGTATGTTCTTGAGGTAATTATGACAACTTGTTATTCTTCAAATCCCCTTGATTCTACTGTGTGACTCTATGCCTGAAATGATTCCTAACATGGACCTTCTCCATGCCCTTCCTTACATGATTTCAAATTCAGAGCCTATTCAAGTTTCCTTTCACAATGTTTTAGGAAGTCTTCTTTAATTATCCTAGGTGGATCTAGGGCTTCTCTTCTTTACATCTTAGAGCTTTTTATAGTATCAGATATTACTTATACCAATAACCACAGGACAAGTCAATATTTTAAATTTTCCCAAAGTTTATAATATTATAATGTGTAATTATAATATTTTGAGAGGTAAGAATGGCATTTTGTACTCCATTACAATAACTATTCTTGGGCATTAAACCAAAATATAAATTAATGAATTTGTGAACATGAGATAGTCATAGCTGTCATTTTCAAAATCTTTTATTTCAAAATAAAAATTTCCACTAGAGGGCTTCCCTGGTGGCGCAGTGGTTGAGAATCTGCCTGCTAATACAGGGTACACGGGTTCGAGCCCTGGTCTGGGAGGATCCCACATGCCGCCGAGCAACTGGGCCCGTGAGCCACAACTACTGAGCCTGCGCGTCTGGAGCCTGTGCTCCGCAACAAGAGAGGCCGCGATAGTGAGAGGCCCGTGCACCGCGATGAAGAGTGGCCCCCGCTCGCCGCAACTGGCGAAAGCTCTCGCACAGAAGCGAAGACCCAACACAGCCAAAAATAATAAATAAATAAATTTATTTTAAAAGACAGAAATTTCCACTAGAAAATGAGTTGTTTGAGCAGAGACAGCATGGCATCCACTTCCATACTATCCACATTACCTTGTACAGGTGCTAAGTAAATATTGACTGAATGGTTGAATGAATGAATGAACACTTTACTCTTTAAAAGATTGTAGACTGTTAATTTCTGCTTAACTAGATTCCACCCGATGCTTCTATGAGAAAAAATATTCTCCTTTTTCGAACTTCTTGTTCCATTCATCATAACTTTTTGATGTTTTTAAAGTAATCCTTCCAAATATGTTTCTTCCTTCTTCCCTTCTTAGTTTATGAAGACCAGAGGAGTGGAATGGTGGAAGCTGTTTCCCTCCCGGTTTTAATTTAAGCCTGAGGCAAAAAACAAAAAACAAAAACACAAGATAACAAAAAACCTCTTGGTCCAGCTGCAATCCAGTCTGGTATCTAATATTTGTAATAAAACACTTACCACAAAGTAGTCTATTTTATGGGAAAAGTGAGCCGTGTGTCTACTCCCCTGGATCTTTTTATGCTCCCTCATGCTGCCCTGTTCTGTTCTTGACATTGCACAGGATGAGACATGGAGTGCAAAGGAAGAATCCAGCTATTTCTTTAGAGTGCTAATATGCTTTCTGTAGAAATGTATATCATTATTATAATTCACTTTTTTAATATGTTTGTAAAGGAACGAATTGCTCTATTGTCTTGATGTGTCCTTTTTTGACAAGAAGATTGTGTATTTTTCTTTTCCCTATTTCCCCTGTCAATAAATTGCCCAGCTTGGCATATTTTCAATAGGAAATTTGTTTGGAGAAATATCTGGAAATTTGATGGTTATTGGAATTTCTTCAGTATACAAAATGTGGAAAGGAAGTTTCCAAGAATGGACTGCTATAAGATTCCTGATCCTCCCCTTCTCTATGCTAAAAGGAAAAAGCACAGTCTTGAAGAGGTGCAGCCCTGCCAGGCATGTCATTGTTCTGTTGGGAGAAACTAACTCGTTCAAAAGTAGAAAATAAAATTGGTATTAATTCTGAAAAACCTGTAAAGTTGCCCTTCAGCCCTTGGCTAAGAAACCTATTCCTGAGATAATTAAGTAACATTGTTATTTTTTCTGTGTTTTCTTCTGCCTAAAGTTAGAAACTAGACACACATGGAGAGCTGAGGGGCAAATGAAACAAGCATGAGATTGGTTAAATGTAGGTAAGGATAATGTATGCCTAAGGATGGTAAAAGTGAAAGGCATCTGTTTATTCATAACAATATGTGAGGGAAGCAGTATTAGGTAGAAGCTAAGAGTTCTAGAATCAGACTACCAGGGTTCACATTTTGGTTCTACTTGTTATTGAATTATCATGGACACTTACTTAACCTGTTTGCGCCTCAGTTTCTTCTCCAGTGAAAGGCAATACTACTATCTAACTCATAAGTTTATATTAAGGATTAAATGAGAAGCTCTATGAACGAGAGCTCTATGAAGCTCTTGATGAACAACGTTCATCAAGGCCAATGTGTTGAATGACTCCAAGGGTCACCATGAATATTTTATTTAGGTAGACGATATAATACATAGAGTAAAATGTAAATAAGTGTTTCCTGGAACTGTGAAACATGGCAGTCCTAAAAGCACTTAGCAAAATGCCTCACATACAGTTTTGAGAAATTAGGGCATAGTTTAAAAGCTAGTAATAGCAATAAGTATTATTCTTACCTACATACTGTGAATCAGAAAATGTACTAGATGTCAGGGATACAGTGATTAATAAGACAAATGCAGTTCCTGTTCTCATAGGGCTTATAGTTTAGCAGGGAAGACCCATAATTTCAAAAGCATCTGCATAAAATGTAAGCTCTCCAGTAGGAGCTTTGAGAGCAAGTAAGATAAGTCGGGCGTGATATACCTGCTGATAAAATAACTTCTAATTCTGTATTGCTGTATTCTTTAGATATAAATAAGGCTATAATGAACAACATTCATGACAAGTTTAGAGCCATAAAAATATTTTAGTTAAACATATTTATTTTACAAAACGAAGGAGAAAAGGACCAGAAGTGACCTATCCAGTAGTGCACAGTTGACAGAGGCATAACACTGTTCTTTCTGTAGTACCATATAGTAGAAGTAAAATGATTACTTATTGTTTATAATCAATATTTGTAAGCATTTATGATTGGAAATTTCATACTCCTTATACTTCATTGCATTAAAGGCAAAACGTTAAAAAGATTTCCCAATTTTCTAGAAACTAATGCTCTTCTTAGGTAAACAAAGATGACAGAGGGAGAGCTATTCAGAACTATAAGAGTTAAATAAGTCATGGAATAGACACATGCATAATTTGATTACTATGAATTAAAAGTTATGCCCTAAAATATTATATTCTTTTAAAATTACCTTGAGGAAAAGGTAGATACAATTGGCATATTACTCATAATAGTAAGTCAAACATTAACAGGAACAATAATTAACATCTTATCCTACTTCACTGTAAGAAAGGAAGAGAGCAAGAGTGAGAGAGAGAAAGAAGAAATGTTACCCAGTCTAAGCTCACACTGCTCACTGCATGATAGGCCAATAAATTAAGAGTTGATGGGGTAAGGAATAGCGACTTTGCTCGGAAAGCCAGCAGACCAAGAAGAAGGTGGACTAGTGTCCCAAAGAAACATTTGCCCAGGGTTTGGATGCTAGTTTTTTTTTTATGGAACAAAGAGGGGGAAGTGAGGAGGAGGTAAAGTAAAAAAGGAGAGAAGTTGTCACAAATATTCCTGATTCTGGCCAGACTCCAGAGGAGATGTGTTAATTTCTTTTTCCTGCAGCCATTCACAGGTGGGCCTGGTCAGGATGTTTCCTGTGAGCTAAACAAAGGTATTTTAGCTGAATGCTCAGGCATGGGAGGCAAGGTTCCTAGAAATGGGCCGTTTTGTATGCTTTAAGCTATAGGCAACATACCTTTAGTGATTAACTTGTAGCAAAAGCAGCAGAATACAAATATTAAAGTAAAACAAATAGATCCAATATGGAGTCAAATTTGTTCTTCCTTATTATAGAAGAAGGAGAAAAAAAGAGTGAGAAGGAGGAGGAGAGAGTGGAGGGGGAGGTTACATATACCATTTAATTCATACGCTTATCAAAATATAGAATTTTTTTATCAACCAGAAAAATGCCTTTTGTGTTTTCTGGTCAATCCATTCCAAGCCCCCAAAAGAGGCAACCAGTTTAACATTTCATCAGTAGGTTAATGTTTTTGTCTTTTCTAAATAGTTCTGACAAGTTTCTAGGTCATCTAGATCATCATATAATAGTTAATCTATTTCTAGGTCATCAAATAAATGAAACCATATTGTATTTGCTCTCTGTCTTCTTTTACTCAGCATAACATTTTTGAGTTTCATTTATGGTGTTTCATGTTTCGCCAATTTATTTCTTTTTTTGCTGAGTATATATCACAAATGTTTTATTTCTTCTGTTGAGGGACATTTGAGTTGTTTCTTGTTTGGGGCCTTTATAAATAAACTACTAGTATGAGCATTCTTTACAATATTTTTGTGAACATGTTTTCCTTTATCTTGGGGAGCCACATAATGGAATTGCTAGGATAAGTGTATGATTTACTTTACAAGATGCCATACAAATTTCCAAAGAGTTTGTGTTATTTTATGCTCCCAGTTCTCACCAACATTTGGTGTGCTGAAACTCTTTTTAATTTTAGCTATTCTAGTGTGAGTGTAATAAAATCTCCTGGTTTTAATTTGCATATCCCTGATGACTAATGATATTCAGCACTATTTCTTGTGACCAATTATATATATATATTATTTTATGAACTGTCTGTTCATGTTTTTGCCTTCTTAATAATATTCTCCCATGTCTCCCCTCCCATCTTTTGTCTTATCACATTATACATTTTCCTTCTTATTTTGTTTTAAACTTCATAGGGTAGTGTTATTTTTGCTCTCAACAGCCAATTAGCTTTGAAAGAACTTAAGAAACTACAGGGAAAAATATTTATCTTTCAACTTAGCTATCTATTTGTGCTTTTCATTTCTTTGTGTTCTCTCAGACTTCTGTCTGGAATTATTTCTCTTCTGTCTAAATCCCTACTTTTAGTATTTCTTACTGTGTTCGTCTGCCAGTGACCCATGGTTTTGTGTTTTGTTTAGATAATTATTCTTATTTGAAATGTTTATTTTTTTGTCAAATTTAGATATTTAGAGTAATTTTTTTTCAGCACTTTAAAGTTGCCATTCTGTTATCATCTAGCTTGCATTGTCTCTGAGGAAAAGTCTTTGGTTTTCTTACTGTTGTTCCCCTGTAAGATACGTGTCTTTTATTCACTGTCTGCTTTTATGATTTTTTTTTTGGATTTCATGTTTTCTTTTAATTGATGTATAGTAAATGTACAATATTATATAAGTTTCAGGTGTACAACATAGTGATTCACAATCTTTAAAGGTTATACTCCCTTTATAGTTATTATAAAATATTGGCCATATTCCCTGTGTTGTACAATATATGCTTGTAGCTTATTTATTTTATACGTAGTAGTTTGTACCTCCCACTCCCCCCATATTACCCCTCCCCCTTCCCTCCCCCCACTGATAACCACTAGTTTGTTGTCTATATCTGTGAGTGTATTTCTTTTTTGTTATGTTCACTAGTTTGTTTTAATTTTTAGACAAATACTATATCATATCACTTATATGTGGAATCTAAAAAATAGAACAATCTAGTGAATGTTAAAAAAAGGTTTTTCTTCCTTTTTATTGATTTTCAAAAATTTCTTTGGTATTTTATTCTTTGTGATTATCCCAGTTACATTCATTAAGATTTTTGGGTTTACAGTTTTTATCATATCTAAAACATTTTCAAGCATTATTTTTTTAAATATGTTTTATTCCTTAACTCTTTTTCTCCTCTCCTCTAGCACTTCAATTGCATGGGTTTTTAACCTGGTTTTCATTGCTAATTTATTTCAGCCTCTCTGTTTTCTCCTCCTAAGTTTGGATAGTCTCTTTTTTCTTTTACTTAAATGTACCCACTTTTTATTCTGTGATCAAACTTGATGTTAAGCTGATCCAATGACATTTTCATTACAGATATTTTAGTGTGAAATTTTAGAATTTCCATTCTATTCCTTGTTACAGTTTATGTTTCTCTATTGCTATTTGTGATTTTTCTCTCTATTACGTTAGTATTTAACTTTAAATCCTTGCATATATTTATAACAATTATTTTAAAACCCTTATGTTCTAATTTTGTCATCTCTGACATTTACAGTTGGCTTTTATTGATTGATTTTTCTACCTGGTTGTCATATTTTCCTGTCCTTTTTATATCTAGTAACTTTTGATTTGGTGTTGGTTATTATAGATTCTATATTATCATGTCTGGATTGTCTTCCTTAATGAAGTGTTGAATGTTATTACAGTGTATAGTAAACTTACTTGCAGATTAGCCTGATCCTTTTGAAACTTCTTTTTTTTTCTTTATTATAGTTCATCCAGACTAGCCTTTCTCTTTGGACTAAATTTCCCTGCTGCTTCTAGGATGTGACATTTCTAGGATCTCTACCGAAGGTCCAGAGTGCGTAAGAAGGTCTCTCCCTTTGGCCTTTGGAACTAAATGTTTCCAAGCATGGGTGAATTCATTATTTATTCAGCTCATGATGTCCTAGAAGTTGTTCATTCTATGGTGGCATTTCTTTCACCAGTAATGATTCTTTGGTTGGTCTTGTGGAATTTTACCCTGAGCATGCAAGGCTTAGTAGTTAGCCAAAGTTGTAAGGGCAGCCTCTGCAGATTTCTGGAGTTCCTTTTCTCCAGAGCTCCCTTCTCTGAAGTACACTGCACCACAAAACCCAGCCACCTCAGTAACCTCAAACTCTGATCTGTATGTCTTCTCACCTCCTGGATACTAATGTGCCCTGTTGGCTTTCCTTATTCTCTATTCCATGGGCCAGAAAGTGTCACCACGCAAAAAGCTAGGGCAATTGTGGGGCTCCCCCTAATGATTTCCCTTCTCTAAGAAATCATAATCCTGCACTGCCCCCTAATGAAACTCTTATAATTATTTCATATGTTTTGTCCAATTATGTAGTTTATGGCAGGAGGGCTACTCCTTCATGGCTGAGAGTAGAAAATAAAATAGATTGAGTGCTAATGGTTTTGATTTGACTGTTGGAAAAAAGACATGTTTTCTTTTCCTTCTTCTCTTCCTCCCTTCCTCCCTCCCTCCCTTCCTTCCTTCCTTCTCTGGATTTGGACCTAGTATATTATAGGCCTAGAGGTGTTATTATCCATCTTTCTGCCACATTAAGTTTGAGAATGATACATCACGGAAGAAGTCAGCACCAAAAAATGAAAGGAGTCAGTGACCTGATGATTTCATTAAACCCAGTTCTACTTGACTTAGATTATCTGGTCTAATAAGTCGCTGCCTATCTCAGTCATATTTTAGTCTGTTCAGTTTACTTGCAACCCAAAGAATCTTGATATATCTTATAAAGGACAATGTTTCTGACTAGTGCCCCATGTAAGATTTTACCACTTCAATTAATATCAATTGAGTAGGTATCATAGGTCAAATGCTGTGATAGTAATTAGAGTAAGTTACAATACTAGGCTAGGTGGATCATTTGATTTGATCCAGTGTGGTAATTTGTATCATTAGGATTTATAATAATAAGTTATTCAACTATTAATAAATAGGCTTTATTTTCTAAAATTGATGGTTATACACTAATTAGGAAAGCAAAAACTTTAATGCAATTTGATATTATATATCCATTTGAGGTAATTTCTAATGTATTTTCTAATCAAATTTTAAATCTTAATATATTATTTTATCTTAGATTAGCATCAGCAAAGGAAATGAACTCTTACATTGAGGTATAAAAATTGACACTTGTAACATCAATTATTATTTGGTTCATTATTAAAAATTTATCTTGATATGTGTATACGTATATATGTGTGTATGTATATACATAATATGTTTAATATATATAATATGTACTTTAACATATGTAGTATGTTTGTATAGAATTTCCACATCAGTTTCCAGAAGTTTCTTGTTAATGGGTAGATAAGAGCTGCAATGCAGATATTGCAAGTAGAAAACGATGAGAATCTAAAAAGTCTTTGGTACAGCATGTCTTTGTTCTTGTATAGATGTAGTTTTGAAGGATGCACTTAAAACTACTATATTTAATACGTAGAATCAATCTACCTATAACATGAATCTGATCTAGAAATGGATATAAGCAATGAACTTTTCACAGTAAATATGATACTAGGGGAAAAAATTAGAAATTCTGAGTACAGGTTTAAGAATCTTAGTTGCCTAGAGTGAGTGTTCAAAAGAATAAAAAAAAAAGAAAAAAAAGAGAGGCAGGCCAAAGACAAGAACAGACTAGGCTTCACTAGAAATGAAAAATAACTTATTCAGTAGAAACATATTCAATACATCTTCTATGAAAGGCACAAGAAGCAGAAATTGTTTATTGAAATACATATGAATATAAATTGTGTATTAGAAAGCTACCAAAAATTGTTTATGTGGTGAACACTTCATTATCCTTCGATTTTCTGTTGCCTGTTTAGTTATTTACTTCTTACAATTCCTAGCTAAGGTGCTTTCTTAGGCGCCCACAGATGACATATGCCATTATCTGACACTAAATTTTAACATTGACTTATTATTTACTCCTTTATTAAAAGAATCTACAAAAGAACTTACATTTTTTTGCCCTTTATTTAGAACCAGTAATTAATTGCTCTTTTCCCCTGAAATTATAATGTGAGAGAAAAAGCAACCCATCACAACAGATTTGTAGGTTTCTACTATTAGAAAATCAAAAAAAATAGGAAATATTAAAATATGAAAATCAGCCACCTGATAAGTTTAACATGGAAAATAATTGAGAAAACTTCATTACTATAGCATATTCATTATACAAAAATGCAGACTTACGTGAGCATATGTTGAAATGATCACCTTTATGTAAACACCTTATGTTTTTTTATGCCTACCAGAGAATGGGGATAGACGCTTTGTGGGGATAGTTAGGCATCAAAAAGTTTTATGGTTTATGCAGTGATTTTCTGTAGGAATTGTGAACTCAACTTGTGTTTCTTTCCTTTAAAACTAGAAGTCTTTAATTTATCCAGTCAGTGGATATTTGAATGCCCACTATACGTAAGATGCTACTAATAAAGCAACATAATGCCTCCCCTCATGGAAATTCAGTCTAGTGTGAGAGATTCTCACTAAAAAAATATGAAGAGACAAAAAGTAATTACAACCTATGGCAAGAGCTATGATAAAAATAAATAAGGTTGAATAATATTTTATTGTATGTATATACTACTCTTTCTTTATCCATTCATTCATCAATGGACACTTAGGTTGTTTCTACCTCTTGGCTAGTGTGAATACAACTGCGGTGGCTGTGGGGAGTACTAATATCTCTTTGAGAGCCTGATTTCAGATCTTTTGGGTAAATATCGAGAAGTGGGAGTGCTGGATCATAAGGTAGTCTATTTTTTAGTTTTTGAGGAACTCACGTATTGTTTAAAAATCCTGCTACATGCAACAACATGGATGAAACTTGAGGACATTATACTAAATGAAATAATCCAGTCACAGAAAGTGGGATAAATATTGCATTTATTCCACTTGCATGAGGTATCTAAAATAGTCAAACTCATAGAAGCAGAGAGTAGAATGGTGGTTGCCAGAGGCTGGGGGAGGGGGAAATGGGGAGTTGCTAATCAGTGGGTATAAAGTTTCAGTTATGCAAGATGAGTAAGTTCTAGAGATCTACTGTACAACATCGGGCCCATAGATGACAGCACTGTATTGTACACTGAACTATCTGTTATGATCTATGTTAACTGTTCTGATCCCAATAAAAATAATTTTTTAAAAGTTGAAGAAAAAATGTTTTAAATAGGGTGTTTGATAATAAGGTGATCAGGGAAGGCCTTAATAATAAAATGATGTTAACTAAGACTTGCAAGGTAAGAAACTATCTGAAGGACAAAAATTGAGGGGAAGAGTGTTCTGGCAGAGGAAATACCATTTGCAAAGGCCCGTGACTGTGTTTGTGTTAATTTGTGGTCCCTAGAAGCTGACCTTGAGAAGAGGGTTAATGTGCAAGTGATTTATTAAGGAAATGCTCCTAGGAGAACCCAGTATGGTAATGACAGGGGCAGGAAAGGAAAAGGAAGAAGCCAAACAAGGGTGGGAGAATTAGGAATTCTCACTTAATGGCTTCTAAAAAGAGTAGGATAGCAGTGATCCTGGGGAAGGGAGCTTGAGAGAGTTAAAGCTCCGAATTTGCTTGTGGCGAATGGGAGAAGAGGTTGACCAAAGGGAAACAGCGAGACTTGCAGGCAACTCTGGAGGTCAGCTGAGTGTGAGACTGCACACATGCAGTGAACCCGTCTCCATGACTGAGTCCTCCAATGAGCTAACCCACAGCTCACTCTTCTCCAGGGTACATGGACACTTCCCAGTCATGTATACCATCATCCTTCCAACTTCCTCTGCTTGAAACTTCCTTGCTGAGTTCCACTTTATTAGAAGCCGGCTTGGTTTCTCATGCCTCCGAAGTCAAATAAACTAACTGAATAAACAATCTATGTTAGCAGATTAATGAAAGCAGGATAGAAGTATTTCTTCTTCGCCAATGGACTGCTGGAGATAATATATTACAAGTTGTCTACTTTACAGCTGCCTATGTTTAAAACACCCCGAAACTAATACATTAAGGGAAAAGATGCAGTATAGATGGAGATAATCTGTCCTCCATTTTCAGTCAGTGTTAATACTTATTCTCTGGGGAGTTGAGGTTTCTGGTCTGTTGTGCAAGAAATGGCAAAAGCAGAGAAGCACAACGCTACACTTCGGTGGCCACTTTCCCTTAATGAGTTTAATTGCCTCTTATACCAGAAAACATTTTGGAAAAACAGCACTTGTTTCTCTTTGCAGATCATCATGGAAATTCACAAGAGTACAGTGAGCAAGTTAGTCATGAGCAGTTCTGAAGGACATACTGGCACCTATATGATGCCAGACATCTGGAGGCAAATTTTCATATGAAAGGTGGATGGGGCTTTATATTGTGCAAACATAATGCCAAACATCTGGATATTTGGAAATCAACTCATTGCCTAGCTTTGTGAGGTTGATAGAAATATTTTGTCTTCAGTAGATATAGTCACAGACTCTTTACCCTTAAAATGGATATCGTGATTTATTCTGATGTTTTCTCTAATAAATTTTGAAACTGTGCAACACAGACAATAGTGTTAGATCCCTCTTTCTCAAACTTTAAAAGTGCCTTAGAATCA
The DNA here is from genome assembly GCF_059928025.1 of Delphinapterus leucas. Lineage (NCBI taxonomy): Eukaryota > Metazoa > Chordata > Mammalia > Artiodactyla > Monodontidae > Delphinapterus > Delphinapterus leucas. Next base: position 83,697,519 of record NC_143136.1, read on the forward strand.
GCTGGAGAACTTGTTCATCCGTATTCTGATTCAGAGCCCCCGATCCCTGATTCTGCATTTCTAACAGGCTCCCTGGAGATCGTGGTGTTGCTGGTCCTCAGATCACTTACTGAGTTGCAAGGCTCTAGACCTACGCTGTCCAATATGGTATCCACTTGCCACATGTGGCTATTTCAATGAAATTCGTTCAACTAAATAAGATTAGCAAATCCGTTCCTCAGTTCCACTAGCCACCTTTCAAGTGTTCAGTAGCCAGATAGAGACCATGTAAATATAGAACATGTCCACTGTTGCAGAAAGCCCTATCGGAGAATGCTGCTCTAAAAGTATTTTTCAGTAACTTTTTCCACTCACAAAAACTTGGATTTTGCCTGTAATTATATCCTACTTAAAATCACAGAAGAACTCCTACAAAAGTAGAATTCAAGGTTGAATACAAGAGATCACAGTTCTGAGGTCTAGCACTTTACTTTGAAAACATTTTTTTTTGGGGGGGGGGTACGCGGGCCTCTCACTGCTGTGGCCCCTCCCGCTGCGGAGCACAGGCTCCGGATGTGCAGGCTCAGCGGCCATGGCTCACGGGCCCAGTCGCTCCGCGGCACGTGGCATCCTCCCGGACCGCGCGCGAACCCGCGTCCCCCGCATCAGCAGGCGGACTCTCAACCACTGCGCCACCAGGGAAGCCCTGAAAACATTTTTAGTAGCCATGGACACTGAGGTTTGCCTGAATTAGAATAGGTATTTTTTGAAAGTGTTGCAAAATTCAACTAGTATATTTAGATATAATACATCAGAGTGAAAGCTCTGGTATACTTCTGTCCTGATTTATCTTTTGTACTTTTCCTTTATTTATTTATTTTTTTAATTAATTAATTTACTTTTGGCTGCGTTGGGTCTTCGTTGCTACGTGTGGGCTTTCTCTGGTTGTGGTGAGCAGGGGCTACTCTTCATTGTGGTGCATGGGCTTCTCATTGCGGTGGCTTCTCTTGTTGCAGAGCATGGCCTCTAGGCGTGTGGGCTTCAGTAGTTGTGGCATGCGGGCTCTAGAGCGCAGGCTCAGTTGCTCCGCGGCATGTGGGATCTTCCCGGACAAGGGCTCGAACCTGTGTCCCCTACATTATCAGGTGGATTCTTAACCACTGCACCACTAGGGAAGTCCCTGTACTTTTCCTTTGATCTACATCACTACCACTTGTTCTTTTTTTAATTATTGTTATTGTTGTTTTGCTTCTATTAGGTGCTTGTATACATACCTGTTAATATTGCTCTACTTAGATTCCCAGGCATGAACAGGCCCCCAAATAAATAAACAAATGCAAACTTATGTAATGAGATAATTAATGAGGTATCTAGATTTTACACATAAAGCCAGATTACAAGTCTCTGGCCTGACTCCTTCCAGCTCTATGAGTATCACAGGGTCTCTCCAGGGCTCAGTTTCTTCATCTGTGGAGGATAGATGATTCACAAAGATTAAATGAAATAACAAATGTAAATGTCTCTCTAATACTGAATCATATGTACCACATCTTTATCCATTCCTCTTGATGGACATTTAGGTTGCTTCCATGTCTGGCTATTGTAAATAGTGCTGCAATGAACATTGGGGTATTATATTACACATACATTAGTGGCCTTTTATTTCTCTGTTCTCTCACTCTCTGCTTCCACAGACAATGTGTTGTAAAGTTTCAGTGCAACTTAACCTCCCGCCTAAGGTAAGCTTTTTAGGTACGAACTCAGTTGGTCTAAATTTTGCTTGTAAGTATATCCACAGAAGAACCCCTGAAAGTGGATTTCAGGGTGGTATATGCTATAGAAGATCACAGTTTTTTGAGATCGAGCACAAATTAAATGGTAGCCCTGATCACCATTTATATAAATGCACACTGATTATCTTTTTTTTTTTTTTTTTTTTTTGCGGTACGCGGGCCTCTCACTGTTGTGGCCTCTCCCGTTGCGGAGCACAGGCTCCGAACGTGCAGGCGCAGCGGCCATGGCTCACGGGCTCAGCCGCTCTGCGGCATGTGGGATCCCCCCAGACCGGGGCACGAACCCGTGTCCCCTGCATCGGCAGGCGGACTCTCAACCACTGCGCCACCAGGGAAGCCCACACTGATTATCTTTAAAACAGATCCTCGTGAACATTATTATCAAAATATAGCAGTCCATGTAGAATGATCAGTTGACAATTCATACTTTCTGAAAATTATTTTCAGTGCCAACTAAAAGTTTTTCATGAAACGTGAATGAGTTTGAAACATTATTCATTCTTAAGATTCAAACAAGTTTTTGTTGAAATATTAGAAAACTTCTGTTTAAGATGTTATGACCTTTCTCCCTTCCCTCCCAGTTTTGATTTTTGATTTGATTTTTGTGGTATTTGCATTAGCATGAAATCTTTATGTTGGGTGTTTAACATGTGAAGGACACTAATGATCTAAAAATATGACAGGGCTTCCCTGGTGGCACAGTGGTTGAGAGTCCGCCTGCCGATGCAGGGGACACGGGTTCGTGCCCCGGTCCGGGAGGATCCCACATGCCGCGGAGCGGCTAGGCCTGTGAGCCATGGCCGCTGAGCCTGCGTGTCTGGAGCCTGTGCTCCGCAACGGGAGAGGCCACAACAGTGATAGGCCGTGTACCACAAAAAAAAAAAAAAAAAAAAAAAATGACAGGGATTTTAAATAGATTAATTTGTCTATTTCTCAAGGCTGCTTGAAAGACCCTTTTATAGCTCTTAATTTTCCTTCTAGACTTGCCTCAAGCTTTGATCAGAAGATGAGTTTGAATAGAATCCTATCTTATTCTTTTAACCAATACTGGTGAAACTTGGGACATTCAACCCAATACATTTAAATATTACACACAGAGAAAGTGGTATAGGTTTTTACAAAATCTGGAATTTCCTCAAGTATATGTAATCTTTAATCCAAACAGCAGTGAAGTTTATCTTCCAGGAGGTGGTTTGGTCATTTTAACCCAAGCAATTAGTGGATTGAGTTAAAATTCAAGCCTGAAGGTGGTGACTGCATTGGTTCCCATGGAACTAAGTGTGGCCCTTGGTCCAAGAAGCTGGTGATGGATACAAGTCATGTAAGATTCACCATCCCACAAGCAGGAGTTTGAGCCCAGAGATCCTTGAGTGTAATCTGAGACTGAATATAGGTCATAGGATAGATCTCTGTACACAGGACAAAAAGGAGGATGAGGAATCTGAAAGCAGGTTGAGGGAGCATGGGCTTCAGATGAACCCTGATTCTCTGATGTTGGAAATCACTGAAACTGAGGTGCTAGAGATGGAGAATGAACTAGCCTCTTCTTCCAACCTAAGAACACATTTTATTTTCTAAAAAATCATCTTCTTAGCACATATCACCTTGTTCTTATCTCCATTCCACTGATACTGCTGTGGTTGGTATAGCTCAACTCTGATTCAGCTGCACAAACAGATTTTGGGAGTTGACTTTTCAGTGCCACTTCCTACTATGTTTAAGTACCAGATCTTGGTAAACAGTGCTTCCATGTCTAGTTGTACCTGAGTGAATGTGGTGCTCTCCTGTCCTGTTTCCTAAGAGTGGAGGAGTGATGGCCAGATTCAGGCATTTAAGATAAGACATCATGCTAAGGGGTGGAGGAGTGAAGTCAGCTTAAATGGGGGAACCAAGGCAGAAGGGCTTGCTTCACAGTGGGTAGACATATTCAGGATCCTTGGTAAGTGAATTTGGCGTGATGGATTGCAGAAGAAATAGGTAGGCAGGCGGGTAGAGAGACAGGCAGATATAAAATCCTGAAGGCTAGCACAGGGCTTTTAGAAATTCTTAAGTAAACTTAGAATCACAACAGTCTCTTAATGACAGGTCCCTGAATTTCTAAGAGGAAAAGGTACACAATTATAGTACAAGTCTGCTTCCCAGTTCGTTTTGAAGTATGGAAGCTGAAGATCCTGCACGAGATTTCCAATTTTCAGAAGGTTGCGTTTGTAGCAGCTGCAGCGGAGTTCCCTGCTTTCTCTAGCTGCTTATTCACTCTTAACAAATTGATTTTTAGTAGTTGAGCAGGGTGAGTAAAAACATAAGGTTAAAAAAAAAATCTAGTGAGTATTTTTTCATGTAATCTAATATTAAAATTCTATAAATTCTCAAGAAAAATTATAGCAACTGTAGAAGTTTAGGCAGCCACCTATTAATGAAAAATGAAGAACTGCATACAATGTAATGTGGTTAATAATTCACACATTTCGAATTAGGGTCTGGCAGAAAAACCTAATGGAACTATATAAATGATGGTTTCATTTATTTTAAATTAAATTATTTTTAGATTTATGTTTTGACATTTTATTGACATTAGATTTTTTTGTCTTAGTTGTTGACATTACATAGTTCTCCTAATGCCCCCCAAAAAGGATCAGAGTGGAGAATTTATTATTAAGAATACATTTTGGAGACCATGACCCTTTAAAAGTTATATAATCCCTTCATTTTGAAAAAAAAACACTTTTTGAATGGCATTTATGATCTTTACTGCAAAAGTTAGAATTATTTAGATACAAATGCATTTCTCCATGCCCCTCACTTGTAGTTCTTAATACAGGATTAGGGTAATCATGTGACTCATTCTTCAAACTTGGACCCTTTGGGAATGATAGAAAATGCATTGCTGGGACAGATGGCATAAACTGGGACTGTCCTGGCAACTGGGCCATATGGGTACCCTCTTTAGTAGATTGTTTTTGAATACACATCAACAGGCTGAATGCTTGAGTATTTAATCTTGTTTGCTGCTCATTTCAGGAGTAAGGGAGAAAGGGAGAAAGTTGTGAAAGGAAAAAGAAGCATTTGAAAAGCGACTAACCTGATTTCTAAAGAAGTGGCTGGCTTGCTCGTTTGTAAAAAGATAAGATAGTGTTTCTCCACATCAGAATAACAAACAGTTCCCATTAAAAGTTCAAGTCTGCACACTTTTTATAGACCTACGAAACTATGATGACTGAGACTTAGAACCAAAGGGTCTGCCTTTTTATACACTCCCCAGGTGCTACTCTGCACACTTAAGTGCTAGCTAAAGTAGAAGACAGGAATTTGTCCAACCGAGAATGTGTCTGAATCAGAATCTGACTCCTTATATCACATAGTCAATCAAGTTAAAAATTTTACTACGGTGCACAAAGATGTGAACAATGAAAATCCAACTAGATTTAATGTGAAAATTTCCGACATATTTCATTTTTGTTTCTGGATGATGAGTTTAGTAAGTTTGCATGCTTTCTTTTTGCCACTGAAGGGAAGGGGTAAATTGAATGAAGTCTTGCTGTTAAGAAGGATACCCTTCATCCTACTTAGTCTTGTTCTCTCCCCACCTCATCTGGCCCTTAAGCTAGGCTAGCCAAGATCCTGGCTGCTCTGCCTTAGAAAAACCACAGCATCCCCTCGACTTCAAGGTAAATTGTCCAGGATTCTTCTTAATTTTTCTCAATCTGATTTTGAGAAGGATTTACTGTCTGAAATAACAGTGAATGCCCAAGATTGATGCCAAAGCATACAGGGAATGTCCAGAGTAGCAAGTAAGAGTTCACTTGGGGATGGATAAAAAGAAAAGCAGGCCAATGACAGAGGTACAAAAATTACATTTAGCCCTTGAATGCTTCCACAGTTGCTAGTTAAATCAATAGCTATGTTCTCCCTTCATGGCATTCTTGCAGGCTTCTCCAAAGAACTCTAGGAAGAGTGGGATTATTAGTACTCTTGAGCACAACTGCACAAAATAGAAACCCATCGTCTTCACTGTAGCCTCCAGTTCCAGGTATCTGGTTTCTCATGCTGTCCTTTATTACATGTTCTTCTCAGCTCTTTTATTCAAGCCTTTATTAGACAGACACTGTGTTAAAAAACTGACAGTGATGCAAAGAATTATATGCTGTGGCTGCTCCCTTGAAAGATCTTGCAATCTGGTTCATGCTGTAGGATTAGATACACATAAGCGTATTTAGACAGTCCTACACAAGGAATTAACCCTACCTAGCACTGTGATAAAGAAAATCAGTATAAAAAAAGTGGTCCAAACCAGATAGGATTTTGCTTTGGGGCTTCTAAAGAGTGAGAATTCCTTCCAACTGAGTTGCCTGAAGAAGATCTCAAAGAGGAGAAGAACCACAAACAGCTTTGAAAGACTGGTATAATTTAGAAAGATGAAGTGGAATTTAATTAGGGCATATTTTAGCTGTAATAAGAGTTCTATCCTCAAGGAAAAGAGTTTAAACCTAGTAGAATATCAAGAATTTACCACCAGGAGATTATTTGAGAGATCATGCAGCCTTTCGTATCTCCCAAGCAGTCTCCCTAGGTGTGTATTTCCTGTGCTTAGATATCGAGTTACCCCTATATGGATTTTGAGATCAAGAGCCTCTTATGAGGTATACTCCTTCCTGTGCGTCTACTACAGTTAGCATGGCATCTTCCATGTAGCGGGGAAATATTCATAGTCAGAATAGATCTATAATGATCTATGAAAAAGTTTCTCAAATGTTAATGTACATATGAACTACATGGAATCTTATAAGAATGCAAATTCTGATAAGTGTAGGGTGGGGCCTACAGGTCTGCATTTCTAACAAGTTGCCGAGTGAACCAGATGCTGCTGGGCCACAGATCACACTTTGAATAGAAAATTCCCACACTGTAATTCAAAACACTGACTCTTAATGGTGTTATTATTCAACTTTTCACTAGTTCCCCGTTCCCCAATTAGCATTTAAGTTCATTATGAAAGAGCCCATTCCTTATGTTTGTCCCTTCCTCTCAAAAAGAAAATCATTTAGTCTGGTGTTAAGCGATGTAAAATTATCTCACCTATATGAGAAATACCACCTATCAAAAAAGAAACTAATAATTTCAAAAGAGTAAATATGAAAACAAGTTTGACAAATCAACCAGTTATCAGAACTTAGTGCTGCTTTAAATTCTGATCGATTTTTAATTATAATTCATGTGTTCTAATTTCTGTGTTTTCCAGATAATGACCTCCCTTTTTTATTAAGATAAGTCAAATTAGTAATATATCACACACACATACACACACACAAAATGATTGGTTCAAAGCAACTTCACCATGTCTACCTATTTTAAATAGAAGACCCACACTAACAAACGTAGTAAGGTAGATAGCTGGGGGAAGCAGCCGCAAGGCACAGGGATATTAGCTTGTTGCTTTGTGACAGCCTGGAGGGGTGGGATAGGGAGAGTGGGAGGGAGGGAGACGCAAGAGGGAAGACATATGGGAACATATGTATATGTATAACTGATTCACTTTGTTATAAAGCAGAAACTAACACACCATTGTAAAGCAATTATACCCCAATAAAGATGTTTAAAAAAGAAAAAAAGAGAAGACCCAAGGATCCTCACCCAAAGGTCTATCTATGCTTAGTTTACACTTAATTCTAATGAGATTGGTTTTACTTTCCAAGATCGCATTAACTTAGTCTAATAACTACAAAGAGAGGAGATACTTTTATCTGCTGCAGAAATGGCAATGAAAACTAAAAGCTTTCAATATGATGAGAAGGAAGAGATGGGAAAATAAGCTAAGAAAAGCAGGCTCTCAAATCTTTAAAGCTGAGCAGCTCAGTGTGATTTTAGGTAGAGGCACATGGCCCTTCATAGCCCACAGGCCCTGAGGTCTTCATTGCTAATGTAGCTCAGTTAAATAATTGGCATTATTAATACGAACCTGGGGCACCAATAAAAGATTGAAACGTATTTCAGTATTTTTTCAGAGAAAACAGGAGATTTGTGGTGAAAGTCTGTGGCTTAGTGTTCACATAGTTTAAATTACCATTAAGAAGATAAGTGAATTTTATATTTTGGTGTGATTTTAATTTCAAATGCTTATTTTTGTTTTCTGCTTAAAAGATATACATTCCATTATCCAGAGTTTGTCATTATGAAAAACATAGGTTTTGATAAAATGCTAGTAAGTACTGGCTAAAGAAATTAAAGCAATTTTTTATTTTTTTCATATTGGACTAGCTCTCTTTTTAAAGGCAGACATCTCTGTTTGTTAGGCAGGATTTATGAATCATTTACCAAAATATCATATGGTTTACAGAACTTAATTTGATATCATTTACACTAAATAGTACATACACCATGTACAGTATAAACTAGAAATTTTTCAATGAAAAAAAAAATCAAACCTTAGGAAAAGAGACAATACAAGTGAAGTGCCTTGAACACTGTTATTTCACATTCATCCCTACAGTAATATCAAATTAAAGTACAATTATTCTCATTTTGCAGTTAGCAAGCACATTTCCTCGTAGACCTTTGTCTTTCACTCTTCTTAATGTAAAACTTGATATACCAAAAGTACATATTCCTTTTAAGGAATTGCTTTTAAGGATCTATTGCATAAAGCAAATTATAATGATATGCCTAAGAAAATCGAATATTGAGGTAATTAAACAGATTCTTAAATGTAATTTGGGGAACAGAAGTTGGGAGCAAAATTGTGACTTCTGTGTAACACCAGTTTTTAAACGAAATCTTCGTAACAGCACAGAGTGAAAAGTTCAACATTCTTTTAACATATTTTCTGTACTATCAACCCATTTGTCCTCAATTTGTACTTTGGTTCTCTCCAGTGTGCCGCATATTCTGAGTCCCAACCCTTCTCCCTGCGGGTGCTCAACATGAATCTAACGACGATACTTACAGTGATTGCCTTGTGGGGGGAAAAAGTGTTAATCTGTTCTGACATCCCCAGATCTGAATCTAATGAAATGAAAATGTAGACTAGAGTGGGTTAAGCTCTCTGGTGCTTTCCTTCTCAGAACTAGGGTAGTTCCCTTTTGCATGATTGAAATCATGCCTATATCATCCCCTTAATGTCTGTGGTACAGTGCTTAATGGCTTCATCAGGATATATCACTTTCTTTAGCACAGAGCTGCCAGTGGAGCACAAATCATTTAAAGAGAGAAATTGTTAGAGAAAGATAGGCTGCAGTAGCTGAAGAATCACAGATAAAAGTAAAGAACATAGAGAGAAGCCTATAGTATTTGGAAAATTAAGAAAAATTCCGTGAAAGCATGTTAAAAGTTTTAAGGTTGAAATGGGAAACGTAGGGAAATCTTTATATGACTACCTTGGCACCAATTTATAGGTAGCATTTATTACTAACAAAAAACCCTCTGTATTTTACTTTATTTATCTTTATTATTATCTGTTATCACCACTAATTATTGTACAAGCCCTGTGCAGCTGGAGATCTTTGTTTGTATCCCTAAAGAATCATATCTAGATCACAGCAAATACTATTTGATAAGTAAAATGAATAAAGAGAATTCTGAAATCTGTATAAAGAGAAAAAAAGGAAAAAATTATTATGATTAACCCATAAAATAAAAATTCATATCCTAAAAGGATATGTTAAATATTCTATCTTTCCCAGAGCTGCAGGGAATTTGTAATAGATTACTTTTTATTTTTTCCTGAATATTTTCAATGTTTTTATGTCCTATTTGATAATGCACAAGTTATCCTACCTGTTTGTCACATCCTCATAGAATCTGCCCACATCTGAGATAAAAATCAAGGTCATAAATAAAAACCAAGTGTCAACATTTTTGAAATAATGAAAATAAAATTTTCCAGGACATGTTCAAATGCATTTATGGATGTCTGCAGGGCACTTATCTTTTCATAAACAAACTAGATTAATATAGATTATAATTGAAGGGTTTGGACAGCCAATTGGCACAAGAGGGAATAGAAGTTGAAGCACAGAGAAAGACTTTGTATAAAAAATAGTAAAGATACACACTTAACTCATAACCAAATAAATTAATCCACTTAAAATGCCCACCCCTCTCACTGCAATTTCTTGCTCCGGAAATTGCTGGGCATCTGCTATAGATGATGGTCCCTTAGAACAGTAAGTGCTAAATTATTCATTCTGTTTTGAGAGTGATGCTTTTTGGAGCTCCTTTTGGGAAGCCAGCATATGAGGAGTTTGGGGCTGCAGGAAGAGGGTTAAGCATTGGAGCTCTGTACTGCTTGGAATTTTTCTGTTTTCCTTAATGATGTGAGATTCCAAAGTTTGCTTATACAGTGTTTGAGCTGAAAAACAATGGTGTATAAAAATTCACAAGAGAAATATTCCTGACAAGTTTAGAAGGCTATCTTCAGATCCATAAATGCTTAATATATATTGGTTATTTTGTAAATATTTTGTTAAATGTAGTTCTGAGACATATGCCAGATTTTCTAGGGATAATCAATTATTTGTTACGCAAATACAAGCTTATAATATATTATAATATATTATTAGGTTTGAAAAATAAGCAGTAATCAGCACCTTCAACATAAGGTTCTATGCACAATAAGAAGCCATTGGTTTTTTCCATAGTTTCTTATTTTACTTAAAGTCAATCAACCTTTATTTTGTACCTCTATGTGTCAGACCAAGAGGACTCCATATAATTCATTCATAATTCGTTCCTTTACTCAATAAACCAACATGATAAATGCTTCTTATTTTTCCAGAGTAGAGTTTACAAAGGTAACTCACAAGTTAACAAGATCCAAGACTCCAAGGAGCTGCCCAGGTAGTGGGAAAACATAGCCTTTATTGTTTATATAAAACTATAGACAAGTGGGTACAGTATGATTGGAAAAGGGCAATAATCTAAATTTGTCAAAACCACTATTATAGAGAACAAAGAAAGATAAAACTAATTTTGCTTGTGAGATATCATGAAGATTTTCCAAAATAGAAAATCTTTTATACTTCAGTTATCTTGGAGGGATGAATAGGGCTTATCACCTACAAAGAAAAGGGAGCAATATATTTAGTGAAATGGAAGAGCGAATGGTGGCTCTGGTCCGTAGGGTATTCCCAAGACGAAGATGAGAGAGAAACTACATGGAGTCTTCTATATTTCAATTTTACTTGGCAGATTTTGGAAAGGCATTGTAAAAAGAATGAAAATCTGGGAAACATTTCTGATGACTCATTCACAGGAAGTATATCATGGGTGCTGAGGTGATGATTGAAATTGTGACGTGGATGGGTGACAGGAAAATATAAATCAGAGATGGGACTGGGGCAAACTGATAATTGAGTGAAAAGGAGACAAAGAGGAGAGTGTTTCTGAAATGTTTTGCTGACTGAGAAAATGGTACTTCCAACAACTGAGATGCAGACTAGAGAGAGAAGAGCAGGTTTGGGGAGTGACAATCTGACCATTACTGCGCTTTACGATATGACAATTTTGAGGTGCCTTCTGACATTTAGAGATGATAGCTGGAAATACGGAGCTAAAGATCATAAGAGATGTGGTGTTAGGAGAGAGATGCTTGTATTGGGGATTTAGGCCTTTACTGGTAATGGAAATCATGGAAATATATGAGATTTTCTGGGAGAAAATGCAGAATGAGTAAAAAACAGGATTAAGAAATTCTAAAAGACTGGTAGAAATTTTCAGGAATATTAACATTAAAGAAGTGGAGATGGGAAAGCATCCAGAGAAGAATGTTAAAATGATAAAGGATATGTGAAAAATAAAGGAAATTTTATTGAGCATCTAGTATTTGTGAATATGCATATTCACATTTAATCTAAACATCAATCATTTCTACAGAGCAAAGTTTAATATTCTTATTTTACTCATAAGAAAAGTATGTGTCTCAGAGTGGATCAGCAATATGGCCAATATCAATTAACCAGAAAATGTTGGAATTGATATTTAAGTGTATCTTGATGACCCCAAACCCATACTTTAGTATTCCAAATTAGAAGTCAGTTTGACAGTCAGTGAGCTAAAATTGGTGTCAAGGATCAGAATTTTATATCATTTATTTCTAACTCTGGAAACTTTATTTTACCTCTACATCACTAGATAAAAAACAGGCGATATTGTAAAACCTTTTGAACAATTAAACAACAGATTTCTATAGATATTAAAACAAAAATTGGCCAAAATATTTAAGGTGTCAGTTCAGAAACATTTTTAGATATATCATTCATCTTTCAGTTGATACTTTTCTCACTTATCTCTCTCTTTAGCTTTGGAACCTTCCAGACTTTTCTCCTCCAAATATTTCACCTGAACAAATATAAGATTTTACTAGTAACACATTGGAAAAAAACAATAGGGCTTATAAATCTTCCTAAGGCTTAATTGTGTATTCAAAAGAAATGGTAAGAGATATGGGAACATATGTATATGTATAACTGATTCACTTTGTTATAAAGCAGAAACTAACACACCATCGTAAAGCAATTATACCACAATAAAGATTTAAAAAAAAAAAAAGAAATGGTAATAGCAACATTACCTAATGGTGTTTAATACATATATTATAATGTTTTTGCTTTTATTGTAAATCATTAATAGGTGACAATGAAGTTTACCTTATAATGTCTCCATCAGGTATGGCTTCTACACAGTCCTACTTTATACTTAAGCTCTTTTCATAAAGTTATGATGGACCTCACTTGCAGACAGACATTCTTGTCATAGTTCTTACTAAGTCAAAATTTTTTACATGACAATATTTGTCAAAATTGCCTAAATGAAACTATGTGCAATATTATCAGGTTTTTTTTTTCCCTTGGAGTATATATATATTTACATGCAAAGTATTGTCTTTTTTTATTATTTGAATAAGAGAAAATATTTTTGTGAAGGATAAAGAGTTACTTTGTGACTTTTGTATCCTGTTTTGCTAAAAAATGAACTTGCTTATAACCTAAGTGCTTGTTAGGACTTCAGTTTCTACATCTTCACAAGGATTATTGAGGAAAATAAAGATGCTTATACAATTTGTAAGTGATCCTTGGGATAAAGCAATGGGTGCTTTATAAATGCAGCATAGACTAGGAATAGAATTAATGGCTGGTGAACACAATTGGCATCTTCCTCCAATGTTTTACTGAGTTATGATGTTACAATCATTCCAATTTCAAATGGCCCTGATTTCAGACACAAAAGATGATGTCAAGAGACAACTAAGTAGCAGGGCAGATGAAGTCTTAACAGCTAAAGAGGCTGCTGTGATGCAAATCATTTTTCCAAGGGATGGTAAATATTTCTGAAGTCAACAATTGAATTGAAAATACATTGTCAATAAAAGGCAGATAAAATAAACACAGAAATCATATGCAGTCCTAGGAGAATTGTTTTTGAATAAAATGCTTTTCAAAGTCTTCACAAAGTTGTCAGAAGCTCTTTTAAAAATCAAGTAAATGCATTTGGAGCAATTGTTTGAGACAAGACTGGTTGGTAAACGATTCTGAAACTCCATCCAGCTGTTAATTTTACATAGCTATTCACAAAGTATGCAAGTTTTACAAATAAATAATACTTTCAAAACACTGTAACATGATAGGGTTCTTGTAAAGCATTATGATTCTCTGCATATTTAAATAGTTGCCCCCTTAACTTTAATGTTTCATTTATGGTGCATTTTTTCCCATACATTGATCGACATGATCGTATAATGTTCACTGCCTATTGCTAGTGAATAATAGAGTGTTTATTAATAAAAATAGCCATTATGAAAATTTTGGCAGGACACTGAATTGATTGAGAGTTCCTCTTTAAAAAAGGAAGAAAAAAACAGCCCTGGTTTTAAATAGAACATTGAAATTGGATTAGGGAAATCTATCAGATAACCTCAAAAGAGACCAATTTTGGATTCTAAAGAGTAGAGAAGAAAGAGTAAAACAGGGAAAATAATACAACTAAGTCCCTACCTTTTTAGAGCGTAATTTCTGGTAGAGGAGACAGATCAAAATAAAGTAAAAAAAAAAGAAAACATGCATCAAAAATTAAGGTAGGGGCTTCCCTGGTGACGCAGTGGTTGAGAGACTGCCTTCCGATGCAGGGGACACGGGTTCGTGCCCCGGTCCGGGAGTATCCCACATGCCGCGGAGCGGCTGGGCCCGTGAGCCATGGCCGCTGAGCCTGCGCGTCCGGAGCCTGTGCTCCGCAACGGGAGAGGCCACGACAGTGAGAGGCCCGCATACCGAAAAAAAAAAAAAAAAAAAATTAAGGTAGATTAAAAATTATGGAAACCAAGAACAGGTTACTGGTCATCAAGAGTTAGAGATGGTGTGGGGGGATATTGAGGGGGTAGGTGCGACTGTAAGGGGGTATCATAAGGGAGATCTTTGTGGTGATGGAATAGTTCTGTATCTTGATAGCAGTGGTGGTTACATGACTCTGTACTTGTAATAGAGTGGCATAGAACTATGTACACATTGTATCAGTGCCACGGTTTTGATATTTTACTGTAGTTATATAAGACATAACCACTGAAAGAAAGTGGGTAAAGGACACATGGTGACTCTCTGCACCTTTCACAACTCCCTGTGAATTTATAATCATTCAAAAGTTAAAAAGTAATGTGGATTAACTGATGGACAGACTGATAGGTATTTGATAAAGAAAATATATCGAGATGTTAGCAATTGTAAGGTGGCTGCAAGTTATAATAAATGCTGTGAAGGGAACAAAGACAGAGAGTAACAGGGGAATTCAATGCAGACTCCTTTGAAGAAGTGACTTCAAGGTAAAAAGAGAACTAGTCCTGCAAGAGTCCAGCTCATTTTAGATTGTGGGACCAGCACATTCAAATAGGGGAATAATTAATTGTTTCCGACGATAGTAAGAATACAAACATGGTTGGAACTTAGTGAGTGAAGGGTAGATTGAAAAAATAAGCAGATGCCTGATAATATAGGGCAATTGTCAGCAAACTTTTCCTGTAAAGAGCCAAATAGTAAATATTTCAGTCTTAGCGAAGGCATAGGGTCTCTGTCGTAACTACTCAATCAACGTATATAGTGGAAGGCAGTCCTAGACAGTACATACATAAGTAAGCACAGCTGTGTTCCAATAAAATTTTATTTTACAAAATGAGACAGCAAGCTAGATTTGTCCAGGGGACTGTAGTTTGATGACTTCTGATGTAAAGCTGTAAAGTTAGACATTTGAATTTTATTTTGATGCCAAAGAGAACTAATCGAGTGGTTTCAAGCAGGAGAATTAAGGTCACCTTTGATACTTTGTGAAAAATAGAAGGTGGGGATGCAAAATATGAAATAGTAATTTAAGTGAGGATGAAGGTGATTAAAGGAAATTCATTTGAAAAAGTTTTAGAAAATTTCCATATTTTTCTTAAATGCTCATACATTTCCTATGAATACTGTGTGTACCCTAACACAGGTACAACATAATAATCCGTCAGATGGAGTAGTATACAGGCAGACCTCAGAGATATTGTGGGTTCAGTTCCAGACCACCACAATTAAGTGAATATCACAATAAAGCAAGTCACACAAGTTTTTTGGTTTCCCAGTGCATGTAACAGTTATGTTTACACTGTACCATAGTGTTAATAAGTGTTCAATAGCATTATGTATAAAAATAATGTATATACCTTAAATAAAATAAAGAAATACTTTATTGCTAAAAAATGCTAACCATCATCTGAGCCTTCAGTGAGTCATAATCTTTCGGCTGGTGGAGAGTTTTAAATACGAAAGAATTACCAAAATGTGACACAGAGACAAACAGTGAACAAATGGTGTTGGAAAAAATGACACCAATAGACTTATTCGCCTCAGGGTTGCCACTAACCTTCAGTTTGTAAAACAAAACAAAACAAAACAAACCACAATAACTGAGAAGTACAATAAAACAAGGTCTGCCTGTAGTGGTAATGTGGATGGTGTCTGAAGTAAAACTACCTGTATTCAAAGCGTGGAGCCAGGTACCACCTGTGTCACTACACAGTTCATTGGCCTCTCTGTACCAATTTGTATTATTGAAAACGTCCAGAAAGTGTCTTTGTCCTTTGTCGTTGTAATACATTTTCGAATATGATAACCCTAGAAGCAGGACTTCTGTCAGATATTTGTGTAACTTACATGTTTTTCTTGCCATTTAACAAAATGTTGGCTTTTGGCTTTCCATGACTATGCTTCACTATCTGTGTGTACTCGATCTCTGATATTTTCCTCTTTCACATTTTCTATAATTTTTCTAGGTCAATGATTATTTTTAAAGTCTGAAAAAGCTCTGTGGGAATACATTGAATGTGTGGATGGTTAAAAAAATAATTTCAACACAGAATATACAATTTAAAGAATGATTAGCTAATTGAGTTTCTTTTAGGATCACATAGAAATATATACCTAATATAGAAAAATTTTTATATGTTTATTACTAGAACCCCAAATGCATGATAAACCATTCTTTCATTATATTAGGTACAGTAGATTGGCTTTAGACCTGTCCTATTTCTTTCTGATTTGCCTTTCTTGCTATACATTCTTGAAAGATAGAATCTGCATCTCCCAGCCTCTCTCTCGGCTGTGGTCTGAATATGATCAGGTCCTTTCAAACAAAGCACTCCCATGAGATTTTATTTGTAACTGAGTACAGTTTGGCTCATATGATTTGACTCCGGAGCCAACAGCATCATTAGAAGCTTTGTGATCCTTAGGTTACAGCTTAGGTAGCCTGTTCCTGGAGCCACAAGTTGAAGCTGAAATATTTGATTCTCCAGGTTCCTCATCGTGGTAGAATCTCCACTCTCCTTGGGGATCACTTTAGTCCCAGTGTTGTGGGAATCATTTCCATACTCTCAGCATATAGCCTGCTCTTCTATTCCTTCTACTTATTTTGTAAATATTCAATTGGCTGGATTTTAAGTGCTTTTCTGAATAAAATACCTGCAGTATCTATGTCATCTGAAAGCGAACTTTGGTTGATATAGTATTTAATGCAGATGTGGTTGCAGATAAAAGCTCCTCAAGGATAGGGATTTGGAGTTGGTTAGCTGGCCTGGTTGGGTCATGGCATGTGCAACTTACTGCTCACCAGGTCCTACCAACATGGTATCACATAGTAGATTGATATGATGCCTCAGTGAGACATTTCTGTGCCATAGGGTGGGAGGTAAGCCCTATGAAAATTAAGGGGCATGCCACTTTTGTGAGATTTCTTGCATCTAGTGGGCTAGGTCATATTGGAATTCCTGCCACCGAGAGAAAAATAAATTGCTGAACCTCACACATTCTACCTCTAAGAAAGAAGTATAGCACTTGGTGGATTTGGAAGAGACATTTTGTATCAGCTTTACAGCTGTCATCTTTGAGAAAAGCACAGACTGAGGAAGGTTCTCTAACCGACCTAGGCTGCAGTTCAAATAGGTCTGCCCTTTAGCCTTTATGGTATATCAGAACACAGGCCTAGATAAGAAAACACATTTTATGTGTAAGCTTGATTGGGCTATGAATGCCCAGATAGCTGGTAAAACATTATTTCTAGGTGTACTGTGAGGATGTTTCCAGAAGAGATTAGCGTCTGAATTGGTAGACTGAGTTAAAAAATAAATCGCCTGTTTCAATGTGTGTCAGTAGCTGCAGGAGATCCATGGTCAATACAACTGATGGAGGAAGATTGAAAAGAATGTTAAGAGAAAGTTTAACAGGGTGTGAAACCATTAAGGACAGTGTGAGCTTTCAGGGCCTGGTCCTCCTGGAGTCAGATCGCTTGGGAATGCCGACCAAAGCGAGGAGTAAACTCCATCAAAGGCTGTATGTAATCTGCATCAGCATACAATATATAGTGTTCTTTCTCCAGTAGCCCAGATTCACGGGTCCAGGAATTAAGGGGTGGAAATAAGAGTGGCCCCACTCACTATTACCGCTAGTGATCCACTAGTACAAGTTTTGCTCTCTGTTGCCTCAAATGTATGGTTTGTTGGCTCAGAAGTCTTAGTGCTGAGAGAGGAGTTCTTCCACCCGGAGACACAGCAATGATTCCATTGAACTGAAAATTAAGACTGCCACCCGGCCACTTTGGGCTTCTCATGCCTCCGAATCAGTAGACTGAGTAAAGAAGTGCACTGTCACTAATGCAGGTGGGCATCATCCAATCCACTGAGGGCCTGAATGGAACAAAAAAGGTAAAGAAAGAGTGAATTCGCTCTCTCTGTTTGAGCTGAGCCATCCACCTTCAGACTCAGACTAAATTACACCACTGATTTTCCTGGTCTCTAGCTTGCAGACAGCAGATTGTGGGACTTTCATAATCGCATGAACCAATTCCTATAATAAATCTTCTCTTATCTGTATCTATATCATCTATATCTATGTGATCTCTATCTATCTCCTATTGGTTCTGTTTCTCGAGGGAACTCTTACTGATGCAGTCTCCTAGAGCGTGTATCCAGTTCCATACTATAGTTGTTATATCTCGTTGGCTTCGCATCTAATTCCAGTTACCAAGGTGCCGGGAATCTTCCATAACATTTAGTACTAAGACTACAGTGACCAATCAGTCCTGCTGCTCAGTACTATCCTGGTTTTGTCTGGCATCCTGGTAAGTCCCTGAGTCTTGGGAATACTGGGATAGTCACTCTACTTCACACACATTCGATGCCTAAAAGAGGTCTAGGAAATGTGTGTTAAATATATTGCTTCAAGCATGTTTGAACATAAAACTGGTAATGCAGCACCGTTGTGTTTTTTTCAACATATAGATTAATACATTTTATTCTTCGTCCTACCCCAGCATAGCAACCCAAATAATTACCCCAAACATGCCAGAAGGCTACCCACAGAAATTCCCTATATTTACATAGAAGACAAGATGATTTAACCATATGCAACAAATACTCCTTCTTTCCTCCAAAGCATTTCTTGCAGAATCTAACTTTATTGCAGACACACTTTATTTTTATTAACATGGACCTTATCTACATTCTGAAACACAAGCTGGATAAAAAGTGCACTTAGAATTTTGCTATTTTCAAATTAAAAATAAGTTCCCCTAAGATAGTTTTGTCAATTGCTTCTTATAAGAAATATGACACTAAAGACTGTAGTTTTCTTTTTTTTTTTAATTTGTATGTCAGAGTTTTTTTCTAATTATAAAAATAAGCTCATTACTCTGTTTGGTCTATTGAATTATCCAGATATCTTACTTTCAAATATTGTACAATCTTATGTTCAATTTTGAGCTAGTATTGCTGTAGATTTTACAACAAATCTCACAAAAACATGCATTGATAAACAGTACTGGGGATTCCATTCATATGTCACAAGCCATTTGTTTTTCAGTTGCCTGGTTTTATCACTTTTTAATGATTTGTCACGTGTCCTAAAATACCATGAAATTAATCTTATGTAGGTTCACTAAATTAGCCTGTAAATAATGTAACAAATCATTAAATTGAAAAGCAAACTCAGAGCATTTAAAAATAAATCTATCATATTGCATTAAAAACCCTAAAGTGTGAATGGCAGCAAAGTGCAGCAAGAATGGAAGCCATTTCCCATTTTAGAAAGGGAAAATAATAAGCATGAAGTACGTGGACTCCCTGAGATTGAGCAGGGGAAATTTTGTTGTTGTTTAAAGCTCAAGCCTTAACTTTGGCTTAGAGAATAAGGGATTTTAATTGTTGCATGGGGAAAGCAAGGGCTCACTGATGTCTCCCAGTCTTAGACCATACTCCATCTAACTTCATTCTTGTCCCGAGTTCTGAGAGGCAATTCTCATTGGTATTTTGTTCGAATGGTGATATATGTGTGTATGTATGTTCTACTCCATTGATGCACTTTTTCCCAAGACACCGTAATTTCTTTGTGGAAAATTTTGTGTACAACTAAATATTTACTTGACCAGTAGTCTTTGTTTAGGCCAGGGTTTCTCAACCTCGGCAACTAGTGACATTTTGGGTGAGATAATTCGTTGCTGTGAGGGCTGTCCTGTGCACTGTAGGATATTTAGCAGCATCTCTAGCCTCTACCCACTAGATTCTGTTAGTACTTTATAATAGTGACAACCAAAAAATCTCCAACATTGCCATGTTTTTGAGCAAGGGGGGAGGGAGTGGCAAAATCATACCTGGTTCAGCACCACTGGGTTATAACACTTGCAATGCTATATTTTTGAAAATACAGTTGACCCTTAAACAATGTGGGCATTAGGGGTGCTGACCCTCTGCACGTAGTTGAAAATCCATGAATAACTGTACAGTCAGCTCTCCCTTCTGGACTGTGATTCTGCATCTTCAGATTCAACCAATCGCAGATCGTGTAATACTGTAGTACATAATTAGTGGAAAAAACCCACATATAAGTAGACTCTTGCAGTTCAAACTCCTGTTGTTCAAGGGTCAACTGTATATGCTATAATTGGATTGATTTACTTTTCTCTATATTTAAAAAAATATTACAGAGTTACCTGTGGGAAGCTGTCATAAATACAACCACATCATCCCTTCAAATTATTTAGAAATGTTAGAAGTGGTCCTCATACAATTTTGATTATTGATCTAGTATCTAGTTTTTATGGTCCAGCTGGTAAAACACAGTATTCAGATGCTATGGACTACAAGAGAGTAATTATTTAGTGTTTACCCTAATTAGGACAGTCTTTCTAACATGAATATATTTTGTACCATTAAAGGCAAAACTGTGTGGATTTCCCACAAATCCCTGAATTCCTTAGACTCTGTTGTGAAGTGATCATCTATGAGTTTGTCTAGATACTTAATGATGTATTCTAAATTGTTTTCAACTTATTTTAAGGATTGCACTTTTTCCTGTTTGCAACATATTATAAACTTTTAAGAGAAAGTTTATTTTTTCGTCTAGTTGCTTTCCACAGTCTGTTTCAAAACCATAAATTTTACCATTCAAAAGTTGCGATGACCTGACTTATTACAGAACTTTGAACTGATTTTTAAAACAATCTGAGCATATGGAGCTGAAAGAAAAGATCATGGTTTCATCCACACCTCCCTCTAAATGTTTAATGTTACATTTATTCATATTTAAAGTGCTATCTGTATATATTGTGGAAAAGGAAGTGGAAATCAAATGTTAGTTTCTTGGTGTAATGTCTTCATAATCTCTTGGATGACAAGATAGGTCTGAAAAAGAGAGTTGCAAATTGGATAACTCCTTTACAGTACTCTGCAAAGGTTTCATTTTGTCCTTATTCTGATCTCAAGAAACAAGGCATCTATAATCTCTGTATCATCTCTGAATATAAATAAAATGAGAAAAAAAATTCTGTACCTAAGAAGTAATCTCAGTTATGGGAATAACTTATTTGACTTGCTTTTTTAAAGATGTAATGAGGCTGGATTTGGTCTTTTGAGAACTCGAGTAATACAGTATATACAGTGAAGTTTTTATAATTTCCATGATATTCAGTATCTTGACTCACATAATTAAACCAACGATTTGTTATCTTACGAAAGTTACCTTCATGTATTCACGTTTAAAACCATTGTTTTAAATCAGATTCATGTAATTATAAAAAAGAATTGGTTAACTACCCTATACGTTGTTAAAGTAAACATGCCTAAATCAAACATTGACACTAATTGACACAATTTTATTGACTGAAAAAGCACTAAGATTTACAGTGCTTTGAAGTATATTACTAATTACCTGTTGTATCAGGGTGACTGGGAAACATTCACATATTCAGAACTGGTTGCAAAAAAGCCAGTGCACAATAAACCTATAAATTTTCTCAATGAGAAAAAATATATATATATATACATATGTATAAATATGTAATGTATAAATACATATAATGTGTGTACATATAAAATGCTTATATATTTCTATGTAACTATATAGTTATATATCATGTATATACATACATAAATGTGTGTATCTGTTGTTCTGTATCTATCTACATCTATATCATTGATGTGACATATCATTGATGTGGAGGGTATGGGAGAGTGGTCCACAAGAGTAGAGATTCTCATATAGCATTCATTAATCAAGAGTTTTCTTTAACTTTGGTTAACTTTGGTTTTAGAGATCCTCAGAGTAAAAGTTCCCTTGATCGTTATAACTTGAAGAAGCACTGCATGAAATATGTATGTCTATCTATCTATCTATCTAAATATCTATATCTATGTATCCTTTCCTTTCCCCTTTAATTGACAACTTTTAGTATCTCAGAAAACTGTTGTTTTGCAGAGCAAACTGGGGGAAAGTGATTACTTCTATCCTTGTTAGATTAGAATATCATAATATTTTCTATTAGTTTGTATGGATTAAGATAGTCTTGAATTTGGAATCAAAATACCTGGATTTTAGTTCTCTATTTTCAACACGATTGACTTTCTGAGACTCGTAATTTTTTGTAAGGATGTCTAGGAAATGAGATACTATTTGTGAAAACCCTTTATAATCTTAACTGTGCTTTACTGGTGTTCATTCTTTTTATTAGCTATTATCAAGCTCAGTCTAAGAACCTCTAAAATGTTACCTACATCACTCAGATTTCTTAAACGATATAATGACACATTCCTTAATTCCCTTCTGTTAATGCTTTGGCTTCCCTCTTGCAAAATAGCAAGAAATGGTTAAATGTTCTAGTTCCTAAGAGGTTGAACACTTCTACAAACAACAGTCAGAATAGGGAAAAAAGAAAATTAACGGTTTTCGGCTAATGACTCATATTAGACCTCTTTGGTGGTCTAAAGCAATGGATTACATCTTTTATCATTTCTTCCATCTTCCTGTCACAGGACTACTGGGGTGATTGCTAGTTTTGTTGTTAAAAATGTCACCCCCATTTTTTCAGAATCTTTAAAAGTAAACACAGGAAAAGTGGTATATACCTGTCATTTAGATCAAATAAAACAAAGGTTGATGGAAACACATTTCTTGTTTGAAGAGGCTCCCCTGCTGATTTTGTTTATCAGGAAATGGCAAGTTTTTGTTCCTAATGGACTGAAATTTAGATAAAATCTGACCCTGGAAATAAAAGCAGCCATTATGACAAAATAAAATTATATACTTTGGAGGAGAAATTGAATTAGAATGCTGACTTTCTTTGGTTAAATTCTTTTACATAAGGAAATGAGCAAGAGAGAGAAAACTGTTGGATAAAGTGAGCTTTTTAAAAATCAATAATTGCTTCTAATTTACTTTTAAAAACTTTATTCCAGACTTCATAGAGTATCATGAATTATACTGAAACTTGTATATTTCCTTTATACAAGAGTTTAACTAAAGCCAAGAGGGCAAGCTGATTTGCATTTTGGTAGTTCTTTTTAGCAAAGAGAATTCTCAAAAGAACCAGTATTTTGATTTCTTAAATCTAACCATTCTTTAAAAACTGGAGTCAGCCTCCCACTAGCTAGCTATTTTACATTTGGTAGTGTATATATGTCCATGCCACTAGCACAGGGAGATCAGATTGGCTCTTTGTGTCCACCTAGAGGGGTGGGATAGGGAGGGTGGGAGGGAGACACAAGAGGGAGGAGATATGGGGATATATGTATATGTATAGCTGACTCACTTTGTTATAAAGCAGAAACTAACACACCATTGTAAAGCAATTATACTCCAATAAAGATGTTAATAAATAAATAAATATTTTTTAAAACCCCAAAAAACTGGAGTCATTAAAAGATCAAACAGCATTGGCAAAAACAGACTTGAAAAATGAAGAAAAGAGTACAGCTCTTATAGGATTACATTTGATTTCAACTAAAATTCATCTGAGAGGACAAAAAAATAGGCTCTGACATTCATATAATTTCAGAAAGAGTTTTCCTTAAAAGTTTGATGCTGAGTCTCTCAGAATCATTGCCTCCTCTTCTTAGTCTGCTTGTTTTGACAAAATGTATTTTAATTTTAGTCATGTTCAGAAGAATAGTTCTGAATTGACAAAATTTAATACAGTGAGACAATTTTTATATTAAAACACTTTACATTTAATACATCTTGAAAAAAATCAAAGTGTATGTCTGCACTTTGAATAGGTATGTTTGTCCCTTAGAAAATGAATGTATGATAGTTGTCATGAAGAATATAGGAATAATAAAGTCATGGAGTTCTGCAGTTATTGGAGAGCGTAAAAGAGTGTCTAGTCCAAAGCCTTCCTTTTTTGAATGAATAACTAATATTTGGCCACAATAAATTATTTATCTAAGGCTACCTTTATAATTTTGGCACAGATTAGAATAGAGTCAACAGCATGTAGTGGAAAGAAACAGTCTTTGTAGTAGGACAGGTCTGAAAACTAAGCCCACCTCCTCTATTTATTAGCTATGCCAATTTGGACACAATGCTCACCTCCTCGGAGTCTCAGCCTCCTTTTACAGTACAATAGTCCCCACCTTATGTGCAGGGGATACCTTCCAAGACCCCCAGTGGAAGCCTGAAACTTTGGATAGTACCAAACCATATATATACTAGGTTTTTTCCTATTCATGCATACCTAAGGTAAAGTTTAATTCATAAATTAGGCACAATAAGAGTTTAACAACAATAGCTAATAATAAAATAGAACAATTATAACAATACACTGCAATAAAAGTTATGTGAACGTTGTCTCTCTCTCTCTCAAAATACCTTTTACCAATTTAATGCCTTTTCCATCTTAACTAAGCACTTATGATGCACTGTGGCCATAACTTGTGCGGTTTGAGGTACAATAGCAAAACTAGCAAAATTTCTTTTTCCCTTCTTCACAATTTCACAGATAGGAGATTTGTTCTTACCAAGGATTTTAGCCACCTCACCATACAGTTTTATTTTCTTATTAGGTCGAGAACTTTCACTTTTTCACTTAGAGGAAGCACTTTATGGCTTTTCTTTGGCATATCTGAATTGCTGGATCTCTATTCTTGTGCTTTCCGGCCAGTATTAAGTAAAATAAGGGTGACTTGAACACAGGCATTGCGATACCACAACAGTGGATCTGAAAACTGAGAAGGCTACTAAGTGACTAATGTGCAGGAAACACTGGCCAAAAAGGTAATTCATGTCCAGGGCGAGAAGGAGTGGGATGGTATGAGATTTCATCACACTACTCAGAATGGCATACCATTTAAAATTTATGAATTTTTTATTTCTGAAATTTTCCATTCAATATTTTTGGATCACAGTTGACCATGGGTACCTCAAACTGTGGAAAGTGATATAATGGATAAAGGGGGACTAGTGTATTTTCCCATGAGTTTGTGTTGAGGATTTGATGAGATAATATTTTAAAAATTACCTGGAGTGTATTAGATGTTCAATAGAGTCATTAAACAAATATTCATGGAGTAAATAAAATGTATCAGGCTTTGTTCTAGGTGGTGAGGGTGTTGCAAGAAAAAAGTATTAATTTTGCTTTTATTCTTATGGAACTTCTTGTCATTTGGATGATCCAAGACAAAACAATAAAAATAGAAAGACAATTTGAGAACCAGAAAAGTACTGGGAATACTATGGAACTAGATGTAGTGATAGTAAGAATATAGGGGCAGGGAGGCTACTTTCCATGTGGTGGTCAGGAAGATGTCTCTCAGTGGAGATTCATGCATGGGATGCAAATGGTAAAAAGTATTAATTGAATTTGAGTTGAGCGTGGATTGGAATAAGGTACAATGGTAGCCATTAGTATTTTCATAGACTTTAGATCTATACATTCCCAGAACAGTGTTGTCTATCATTCCATTATGCCCTTATAAAAGAGTACTAATGGAAGTATTTGTGCATTCAGTACCTGTTTCAGATTTGTTTTTTTCTTTTGAGATAAATCAGGCAGTGAAATTAGAAAAATAGCATTCTGATGACCTGTAAATTCACTTATATTTAATTACTATAGTTAGATGAATAAGATTTGATGTTGTGGGTAGTAAAGTACTTTTGAGTCCTCATCTGAAAAGACATATCCTCTAGGAGGATGGATTACAAAATACATTTACATAAAGTCACTACAAAAAGGTATTTATATAATACACTGAGTATTTCAAAGGCAAGGCGTATTAAAACACCATTCAGTTTCTCCCTTTTTTATTTTCAATGATTTAATTGACACAGTGTATCTGTGACTTGCTTAGGCAAATCCAAAAACCACCTAAATGATATCTGAAGAGTCCAAAGTAAACTCCCACTGTGGAATTTGAGAGTGTTTAGAATCAGGTATTTTTGGACCCCAGCCCGTATCATTTTTGGAGTTCATGCCCCCAACCTGTTCTACTCCTATATCCTAAGGGATCTAGTGATTCATAATCTTTGGTATGTTTCCAAGGGTTGCATCTGGCCCTGCAGGAATCTTCAAATCCTTATTTTTGCAGGGCAGAGAGAGAAGACTGCTAAATAGGGTTATCCTGCGCTGAGGAAATGGCTTGAGAAACAAGGAAACTGATCATACCCCATTGTTTCCTGCAGAGAGGAAGTTACACAATTCTGGGAGAACAGGCAATCTTTGTTCTACCACAGTGAAGGGTTCAAAATTATGATTTGTTTTCTCCAAGGATTTTTGTTTACAAAATGCAGGAGAAAAAAGACAAACACTCCAAACTCCATGCAATATATTCCATCTGCTTTAGAGGAAGTAGAGAGCTGAATATACTTATAGTCTACAGGACTGAGTGTTTACTAACACAAGAAAAATGTTTCCTCACCTCTGTGACCAGAGTTGTGTGATGATTTTAATCTATAGCTTATAAATTCCTCAGGATCCACAGAAAACACCACAGCTAATCCAATTAGCTAATGCCTGAAATGCTTTCCCTGCGAATTCCGCTGGTTTCAAAAGTACTTTCTGAAAACCCAGTTTTTCATCTACTTGTGTATCAGTCAATTCTTGTGTGCATCCAAACTGGATATGCGCAGATTGCTTCAAAATGGACCATTTTTTCTCCCCACTCTGACTCACATGACCTATTCTTAATGATTAGATTCCTAGGGCCAACATTCTAAAGGGCCACCCTTCTGTGTGTGCAGTTAACACATTTTCAAATGCCAATTGGCATATGTGCCTTCCTGTGGGGTAATTAGGCATATAAATATAGTAATTGCATATGCAAATTTCCCAGCCCCCAAAAGTTGGGAGGTTTCAGAATTCTATCCCAGAGTAGTCTCTCAACATTTTGGGGGGAATTCCCTTCATTTAAAGCCAAGACTCATGATGGGATTCCAACTAATGTTCATCTGTGACAACTTTTGTGACTTTTGTATTTTTATATTTCAGAATTTTAAACGATGAATTCCAATTTAAAAATGTGTACTTTTCTCCATCCTCCACATTGAAAATCTTTCAGTATAAGCCACAGGGAGTGGGGACGTTGCTAAGGTGTAGTTGTACTCAGTGATCAGGATTTGTGTGAGGTGTGTGCTCTTAAGCTAAGGAATTGCTGTAGAAGCTAAGTAATTCTGCAGGGAGTGTCAAGAGACCAGAGTTCACATCTCAGCTCTGTCACTAACTGTATGACCTTGAACAAGACGCCCTAATCTCTGAGTTACAGTTTTCTTATTGTCATAGGGGGAGTTTTGTGGTTGTCTTGTTTTGTTTTACATTATCTTGCAGTCCCCTTACACTTTAAAAAATTCTATA
The DNA here is from genome assembly GCF_059928025.1 of Delphinapterus leucas. Classification (NCBI taxonomy): domain Eukaryota; kingdom Metazoa; phylum Chordata; class Mammalia; order Artiodactyla; family Monodontidae; genus Delphinapterus; species Delphinapterus leucas. Next base: position 83,724,905 of record NC_143136.1, read on the forward strand.
GACTGTAAAAACAAAGGTCAAGTTTTTCAGTCATTTTTCTTTAAACACAGAGGGCTGAGATTTCTTGGTGGCATATCAGCCTGTCTTCTAAGTGGCTGAGGTACTGAGGCTCTTCTAGTATTTCAAATGCTCTTTCATTCAAGCATCATCTCATAATCCCTGGATTCTATCCATTTTCTGTTCTTTGAGGCTTTACTCATTTGGTTTTTTTACCCATTTGGTTGTCCTAGAGAAGAACCTTCATTTAAGGTTTTGGTGAGTCAGTTGGTAACTGTGCTTGGGGGTCACATACACACCTGTACCAGACAGGACCTTAAGAACTATTTAGTCCCAATTTGTTATTTCGCAGAAAGATAAATAAGTGCTCAATTAACTAGTTAATTATCTTTCTCTTTTATTGGTTGACTTGTTCTTATCTCAGAAGGCAACTACTTCTATGGCTCATATTTCTTTTAGTGGGTTTAAGTTTTTCCCAATGTTTATTTTTATTATTTCAGCATTAATACAGATTTTTAGTCATTTTGTCCTATTATGCCTCCTTCATCACCATTAGTTTCACAAAGTTAGTCCATCCTGGATCAGAGAGGCCTAAATATACTGTCTTTGCCAAGATTATAGCCTGTATCATAAATGTATGTGTAATATTAATGCAGAAACTGTTATTTTAATATACATAAATTTTTATTGCTTTAAGCAGTCGTATCTCTCACAGTTAATAGTCCATCCAAATTTACCGTTGAAAAATACTTTTTTTTTTTTTTTTTTTTTTTTGTGGTACGCGGGCCTCTCACTGTTGTGGCCTCTCCCGTTGAGCACAGGATCCGGACGCGCAGGCTCAGTGGCCATGGCTCACGGACCCAGCCACTCCGCGGCATGTGGGATCTTCCCGGACCGGGGCACGAACCCGTGTCCCCTGCATCAGCAGGCGGACTCTGAACCACTGCACCACCAGGGGAGCCCCTGAAAAATACTTTAAAATTTTTACTTTTAAAAATATATTCAAGATATTAGACACCTCTACTTCGAACATTCAAGGAATATTAACATTAATGTCACTCTAGAGTTTTGTCCTTTGTCCTGATATAACATGCTGCTATGATATATACTTACTGAATGTGGAAAACCCACACCAAAGTAGCTGTTTCTGTCATATTCGTTTAAAACTAATGCCATCTAATCCAAGGTGTTCTATTGCAAACCATCTCCAGCTAACTCTGGTGAATAAAGGGGTTTAATAGTGGGTAATCTGAAAGATACACATTGTGGAAAGTGTTGCCAATACTCACAGCAGCATCCCCTCTTTGGGGTCACAAGGTCTTAACCTCTCTCTGCAAATCAGTTTCATTCTCCTTTTCCCCAAATATTTTTCTCTGCAGTCTCATAATCTCGATTTATATGAGGAATATTTTGTCATGATTTTACACAGAACGTCTTAGATGCTCAAGTCCTCCACTTTCTCCCTGTTTCATCATTGCAGTTTCCTGCTTGCTTTCTCCACTTACATTACCCTGGACTCCTTGCTGATGATATTCCTGGAAAATGCCTGCCTGACTTTTATTGTTGGGAGTTCCTTCTGCCTGAAGCTCTTTCCATTATATATTTGCTTGGATAAAACTTTCTTATATCTTTCAAAGTCTTTGTTCTTATGTCATCTTGCCAGATTAAAACTGTGACTCACCTCATCCCCACCCCAGCAATCATGTCACCCCTTATTCAGTTTGTATTTTCTTTGTTTCATAGGATTTATCACTTTCTCATGTATATTGCATCATGTCTTATTTATTAAGTTTATGGTTTATTATCTGTGTCTCCCCTAGAGCATAAGCTCCTAAAGGTTGGATCTTCGCCTCTTTTACATGCTGATGTGTCCCATTTGCTTCAAAGAGTGCCTAGCACATAGCAGGCTCTCAACAAACATTTGCTGAGTTAATGAATAAATGATGCCGTCTCTCTGTTTAACTCCACACGACCTTAGAAGTCCAGAACAGGACTGTCATCTCCGTTTAAGTTATCGATTAAAAAAATCCAATTCACTCTGCCTAGCCAGTAAAACTTTCTTTCCTTAAGTGTCCACTCGTGATCAAATCAGTTGAGGCCAAAATAACTGAATTCCCTAGCCCAGCTCCCATGCAGAAGGTGCTGAGGGCAAGGACATATCCTCTGAGAAGCAGGTTGTGAGGAACTGAGGACTTCCCTCCTGCTGCCGTTCCTCTTATGTCAAATATCTGTTATATTAATATACTTCCACAAAAAAAAGATCATATTTGACCTAAGATATTAAGACAGGGATGAAGATTCATCGAATGAGTGCTTTATTTTAATGATAGAGCCAAAATAGATAGTCCATGAAAGAACCTGAAATGATTTAGTTGCAGTAATATGTCTATTATATTGGATTCATTCCTAAAAATGTTCTAAACATCTTCAAAGAATGTTCACTTGGAAATAGAGAACTCTAGGTTCTAACCTTTGTTTCACCCCATTGTGTGACCTTGTACAAGTCCTCCTGTCACTTTGCTGGCTTTCAGTTCTTCTTATGTAAAATGTGAGTGTTAGACTAGGTGATGTTATCATTCTACATATGAGTCTATGATTTATACCATTCCTACGAAAGGAGAATATAATTGGTTCAGGCAATTTTATGACCTATAATTTGTTAGATATCTATTTCCAAAATGAGAGTTGTCATCCATCATCACCATTTTATTATATGATAAAATAAAGTATAGCAATGGTACCACTTGGATAACTGGTCAGATACTAATTTCAGTGGTGATATCCATACTGTTCTGATACTTATGCAGTTGGCTTTGATAAAGTTGACATTGACCACAATTAACTGAACAAATGCATATAGAGTGAAATGGAAAAGGATATAAGCATAGAAAAAAGAGATACATATATTCTTAATTTTTCTTTAATAATGTTTCATCTAACGTGGCTTCTTAATATAAATATCAATGAATATATATTGCTTCTCCAGCTAGATTATAATATTTCTTAGACTTCTGACTTTACGACGTCTCCCTCAAGTGTGTCATTCACTGAAGATATTAATAAGATTAGTGATGGAATAATATTCCATGAATTAATCATAACTCCCAATGTGCTTTTGCTACTCCCGGATCCTTAATTGTTGTTAAAAATATTATTTGTGTATATCTTTGACATTCTTTTATTCAGTCTTCCAGTGAATATTTATTAAGGCCTAAGTGCTAAACATTGGGAAGCTACATGAATAACACAAAATTCTTACCTTCAGAGAATTTGCATTCCAGTAGATAGGTCTGAATGGTAAACAAATATCAACTCTAGACATACCTAAACAAATTTCTAGGAACAGTAAAGAGGGGAATGGATGATTAAACTTTTCCTTAACCATATGCCAAACATAGGAGATGATGCTTTCTCAGAGTCAACCCTATAGATCAAAGAAGCAAGGACTGGCTGGCTAATCAAGGCAGAGGGAAGGGTTGTTTGGAGGTGATGACAGGAAGCAGGCTCAGTGCTCAGCATTTCAATGCATGGAGTTTATATGTGTGCATGACAAGGTTGTGTGAAAGGGTGGGAAGCACGCACTGACAAGAGAGGCGTTAGCAGAGGGCTTACAATGATTTTGCAGAAGGGAGATCCTAATCAGTGGGTCAGTGTCTTCAGATTTACATGTTTTAAATATCACTTCGTCAGGGTGTCAAGGGTACCCACTTAGAGCACTCACCCACCAGTTAAGGACACTGATGAATCCAAGCTTTGTTCACTAAAATGCTAGCTGAAACCAGTGTGCTTTTTGTTAAACACCAGAGAATGCAAAAGTTCTGAATAATCCCATCTCCATCACCCTGCCATCCCTATGCATTCACATGTTATGCTTAACTATTTAAATTGATTGTGTTAGATGGTCTCTGTTTCTTAAGACTAATAAATCATTATCACTGTAATTATTAATAGAGTTTAGTAACTATTTATAAAGCTTTAAAGTATATAAGGTATATCATTTTCATCACGATGCCTATTATGTCTCATAATATGAAAAAAGCCTTAAAAACCTTTCTATTATTTTTTTATTGACATTTAGTGGATTTACAATGCTGTGCCAATCTCTGCTGTGCAGCAAAGTGACTGAGTCTTACACATATATATACATTCTTTTCTTAATATTCTTTTCCATTATGGTTTATCCCAGGAGATTGGATATAGTTCGCTGTGCTGTACAATAGGACCTTGTTGTTTAACCATTCTAAATGTAATAGTTTGCATCTACCAGCCCCAGATTTGCAGTCCGTCACTCTCCCTCCCCCACTTCCCCTTGGCAACCACAAATCTGATCTCTATGTCTGTGAGTCTGTTTCCGAAAAACCTTTCTATTATCTTATTACTAGAATCCCTACTCTTGATTCTCTCTTACCGATGGTGTCAATAACAGAGTGATTACCTCTTCCTTTATGTGATTCAAGTTGCAGAACAAAAGTGAAAAAGAGGCAGACCTACCACTCACCTGAAAAAGCTCCAGAGGAGTTCTGGGTACCACTCAGGGGAAGGTAGGGGAAATACCTTAGCTGCACACTCTAGTAAATTCAAAATCCAACAAATTTTCTTCTTCTTCACCATTCTGGTTATTTCCTTCGTGTGGCTACTAAAAAAGCAGGCTAGCTTTAAAATTTAAGAGGTATTTTGTGAAACCTCCTGCAGGTGATTGTAACGTGTATCTAAAAATGAGACCAATCCCTGTGCCAGTTCAATGGGTCTCTGTCTCTCAACCTGAATAAAACTTCTAGCCCCCCTAAAAAGCAAAAATGCAAGGAAAAATCAGGTACGTTTCACACCACTTTTTTTTTTTGGCTCAGTGACATTCAGTAATTGCTAGTGATGATAACGATGATGATGTTCTTGATGATGGTGATAGCAATGATGGCAATTATGACGAAGATGATATTGCCATCGTAATGGCAAAAGTTGACCTTTCTACTTCATTTTGGGCATATATCTTTTTCAAAATACAATTTAGTGAGCCCCCATGAGCATGCTTAAACAATCATACAGCTAATTATGATAACCTTTCTTTTTGAACCATAATCGTAGCTGGAACAACATAGTGCTAAAATACCAGTTGAAAGCTTCCAACTTTTAAACGCAGTGTATATTATCTCAGGTTACTATTTTTGATGATTTCTTAATTTGCACCTACCATAAATGGGGAACACAAAGTCAAGGTAATATTTCCTGCGAGACCAAATATTTCCCACTGAGTGCATTTTCCACCCAGAGTTATGTGTGTTATGCCTGTGTGTGCACTTGCATGTTGGTTTTAGTTTGGTAATTCTTTTTACATCTTTATTTCCCTCCTATTGATTCCCTCTACTTATTGGAATCAAACCCTCTTAACAGACATGGGACCTCCCACGGAGCCTGGAGTGGTTTGACAAAAAAAATCCCAGCTTGTTGTTCAATAGGGCTTTGCCAAGCCAACACAGCTCTAATTGCATCTTTCCACTGGTTTACCCCAACCACTCCCCTCCCCACACTGCCTCTCCCTTCTTCCCAATAGTCTTTTGTGTGTACTGAAAAAATATTATAATGAGTACTGTATGTTTACAGTGAGTTTCAGTGGATTTGGTAGCCAAAAATATGTAGATTATTTTATTAGCAGTAGCTCTCCAATGGAGATAATATTTATAGAATGAGCTTGCTTGTTTGTACTTTCAAAGATAAATAAAATGAATAATATCCAAACATGATAATCAACAAGTCAGTTTCCAAGTACATTGGCATTTAGCATGAATGCTTGTTACATACTTATTCTGTAAAGAGTAAAGGATAGGCATTAGTACCAACTCCCTGGGGAATGGTATTTTCAGCATTATTTCAATATGAACAATTTTCTTTTGTTTATAGCAGGTATAATAAAACCGTAGGAGGAAAATGAAGAATTACAAATGCATGTAAAGTTTTTATCAAATCCTCTGGCATGAGAATAGTTTTGTATGTTTTTTGTTTCCTGTCATTTAATCCTCTGAGTAATAGAATATATTTGAAGGTGAATTCTTTAGCATTTCTCTTATCTTCTGCATTCTCCAGAAGCTTTGAGTATTTGTTCATTACTTAATCTGTTTTTGTTTCTTTCTTGAGAAGAACACATGATGTCTGCCCCCTCCTGATTTTTCAGATGCATACATACATGTGTATTCAAATTCTCTAAGATAGAATGAGGATTTTAGGTTACTGATTTCCTAGGTCTTGAACTTTGATGAGAGTCAAGTACCCTGAGCTTCTGTGTGTGGCATGTGGAAAAGAGTTACTGCTCAAGAAGTCTGTCCTAGTTGAGGATCCAGACTCTACCACTTCTCAGCTGGATGACCTTAGAATATCATAAGCCTTTATAAACTGCAATCTATGCATTTGTAAAATGGGACTATGCCACCTCTGATTGTAGTGAGGCTTGATGGAGATGATGTAAGTGGAGCAGCTTTCACATAGCAAGCTCTATATACACACTAGATCTCTCTACTCATCAACCCTTCATCCATGGTTGCTTGAAAGAGGTTGCACGTGACCTTGTACTGATGATGTCATTGTTATCATCACAGGTAATATTTAAAGTCTTTTGATGTTCTATCCCTAGGTAAGTTATTGTACAAAGCAGTTTGCCATGGTGTGCTAGTAAATCTTTAACTAGAGGCTGTGGGGAAGGGGGTGGAGGATGGGTGCTCTGTTTTGCAATGTTAGCTGATTTTTGTCATGTAAATGCACCCGCCTCAGTCAATTACAAGCTATTAATGTGACATCACTGAACACAGAGCTGGTAAGTGGTGCCTAGTAGCATACCATTTTACAGCGTTTCCACCATACAGATAAAATACACTTAAATAATCTCAAGAATATAGATAATAGTGAAATGTAGTAAAATAATTAGGAATCGATAAATTGTATTTATTACTTTTGTTTTTAATATAATTTATTTAAGTAAATGTTTATGTAATCAGTTAGTTAATAATGGTGGTATCTAAAAATTGGCTTACAAAATTCATGAAAATTTCAGTTTCTACTCTCACAAGCCAGCACAAGCAGAATTCACCGTACCTCTGCATATTTACCAGCAAGTTCCTAGCCCTTTGAGGTTAACTATATGCGATAGAATTAAAGCCAAGCATCCCTCTAAGGAGAGAGTGCACTGACGCAAAAGCTAAGTAAATCATTTACGTGTACAAACAGTTAAGGAAATGTAAGTGGCGTGGTGTTAAGTATTGAAAGTTTGTGTGTAGATACAATGACCCCCGTGGGAAATCACTACCTCTCAACTAATTAGTTGAGGACAGATCCCACTGGCCAGAGTGCATCCCCAGTGAACTGGCCTTCTTGAGAAGACCCTTATGGAATATTCTGACCACCCTGCCCTGGAAGAACCCAAGGGAGGAGTGTATAGCCCACTTATTTAAATTGATCTGTCTCCAAGGGGTTATGTCTTAGGGTAGTGGCTCTTGAAGATGGTATTTTAATTTGTTGTTTTAATGAATTTAATTTTTCTTGTTGTATATATCTCTGAAAGTTATTTTGCTTGTTATATCTGTTTGTTTGGCCTTAAAATTGTGCTTGCATGTGTATTTATCATGCAGGTTATACCTATTTATATATCAATAAAGGCAACCTAACTAAGCAAATTAATTTTTTTTAAATACATATCAACGTGAATAAATCTTGTTTTGGTGTACAAGAAGTAAGTACTGATTAAGGGCATTTAAACAATTCCATTTCTCAGAGGATGGAGTGTTAGTTTTCGTTATCTCATTCTTCTGAGACATTTTCCTGTACCATATCGGACACTCAAACCACCTGTCTTCCACGATGATGTTGCTTAATCCCTTAGAAAGGTAATGTATCTTTTTCTGGGTGTGAGTTTCACCTCCCAGGGTTTCAAAGTATGTCCAGGCCAAGATAATTGATGACCTTATTACCACTATTTGAGCTCTGCTGGTGGCATGCTGAGACTTTTTTCCTTGAGGCAGAAAACCTAATGACCCACCCCTTCTATCCTGAATCCAGTGGAGACTTAAAACTCTGTAAATCATAAAAATAAAAAAATAGTTACAAAATGATTCTCTAAAAAAGAAATATGCATTTGCATATACCCATTTGCTGGACTGGTAAACTGTGGCAGAGGAGATCACTTGAATAAGATTCTGAAGCTTGATTTTCATATTCTGCTCCAAATATTTGTACAACATTACTTTTTGCTCTGATTATGAGAGAATATATTCCCAAATTCTCTTTAATTTTAATTACTTGTTAATCGTTTCTCACATTCTTAACCTTGGTTTGGTTGGGTGGCAAGTCAGAATGCTTTTTTAATTCGGTTCTTATTTTCACTGTGAGACAAAAACAAACTGTTTTTCCTTTCTACATGTTCTGAAATTCTTTAAAGTACACAGAGCTCCCTTCAGTTAAATCTAAGAAAAAGCATCTACACCAAATTTCCATTATTTTACTGAATCCTTCTGATCACAGCTGCAATGACTATGTTTTTACAAGATTTTATTAGGTTAGAGATGACAAACTAGTTTATAGAATAGAAGATATTTTATTTTTTAATCTCAAGGAATCTTTGAGATTACCTAGTACCTTGTTCTCAATATGTATGTGATAAAATTGAGACTCATAAGAGGTTCAACATTCCAGCCAAGATCACAAAACTTTTTAGTATAAAAATCTGAAATTGCACAAATCTCTTCACACCATCCTCCTTCACATTGCTCAAGCCTCCAATTTCTTCCCTTCACAGAATCTTCACAGGGACTGTTCCTTCTGACAGGAGTACTCCTTCCCCTGGCTGCTTCCCACGCTCAAGCCCTATCTGGAGGAGTCTACTCCATTGTTCTACGTCTCTGTCCCTTATATTTTTCCTTGACAATACTAATCACAATATCTGATTGCTTTCCTTTGCATTTGCTTGCTTAGCTCTTTATTTTCTTACCATATCCACTCTAAGCTTCATGTCTGCTAGGCCAATGTCTGGTTAGTTCATAACCCCATATCCAACTTCCCTCATAGTACAATAAATAATTGTTAAGTGAATGAAGGAATGAATAAATGAAAGAAAGGAAGGAAAGAGGAAGGAAAGAAGGAAGGAAGGAAGGGTGGGAGGGAGGATGGAAGGAAGGAAGGAAGGAGGGAAGGAGGGAAGGAAGGAAGGAAATCATAACTTTCATCAAATTACTGGTTAAGAATTTATTGGATACATTCCTACATGGAAGTAGGGGATGTCTAGGGAGAGTTTGTTAAATGATTACTTTTAAGCTGTTTGATTTCAGTCATATAATTGCCTACAATAAAGATGGTAATGCCTGGCAGATGCAATGCCTCTTTCTCTCTCTCCACCAAGGGCAGACATTCCTAACCTATTAATAAGAGATTTTGTTCCCAAACGCAGACTTGAACCAGAGTCTGTCTCAAAACAGAACTCTAGGCGGTCATTCTAAATGGATCTATGAAAGCTCTTTGACATTTTTGATCTGTGTGATATTACTGAATAGTTTTGTTTGTTGACTTTATTTTTGTTTTCTGTCTTTTCATTTTTAGTAAGATGATCAACTATAATGTAGACAGAAAGATCTGGAGATTTTTACATCTGGATGTCTTTGATAATTGTCATTAAATGATATAAATGAAACGTATTGAATGAATAACCATGAGTTTTAGGGACATGCATATTCCTAATCACTTATTTATTCTGTTCATGTACACATTCTTCTATGGGTGGGAAGAAAGAGAACTCTAATGCAGGCAAGTGTAAATGAATTTTAGACAGTTCAAAATTATAGTAACCTGAATCTGTTTATAAAACACATTTGCACATGTGCAATCAGGCTGAATTATGAATCTATGGTACTTTGCTCTTTTATACCTCTGATTTCCTGAATAAGCAAAAATCTTGGGTATTTCTCCTGTGGTGCCTTACTTCCCCTTTGGACAGCGAGCAACCTCTGTAAGATTTGTGCTTCCTCTTCCCTCTTCCAAACCCCTAGTAGAATTCAAGGAAGTGTCCTAGAATCCAGCTTTCTAAGAGTAGTACTGCATTTGCCATACCACGCTTCCTACTAAAACAGTTTTGGGAGGTACTGCTGTCTTCCTGACAATTTGTTCTTTCTTTAAATAATACCATTCTGTCATTTGATCCATCCCTAGAAGGTTATTTAATCTTTTTCTTTAGTTCCCTATTTCTTTATTGTTTCTCACTGTTAAATGTATCATATGTACAAAAGAATATATATAGCATATCCCTGCAGCATAATATTTAGAATAAACATACAAATGAATAAATGAAAATAAATAAATGAGTTAATATGTACCCAGTACCCAGATACATATACAGAAAATTACCAAGACTTGCGAAGAACTCTATTTGTCCCTCTTCCATCCCAGTTACCATTATTCTGCATTTGTCTTAATCAGTACCCTGCGTCCATCATAATTTTGTTAGATATATGTGTGTTCAAACACAACAAAAATTGTTACTTTTTAATCAGCTTTATGAAGGTGTAATTTACATATAATAGAAGCCTCTCAATGTATGTTTATACTTTGTTGAATTTTGATTAGTATATTCAATATGTCTCTATGTCAAGATGTAGAATTTATCCTTAACCATGAAAAGTTCCCTTGAGCCTCTTTGCCAATAATTCTCTGCCTCCACCATAGACCCCAGCAACCTTTGATCAACTTTCTGTCATTTTAGTTTTGCTGTATCTAGAATATCATATGCATGGACTAATACAGTATATAGTCTTCCATGTCTGACTTCTTTTGTTTAACATAACACTAATGAGATTCATCCATTTGTGTTTATCGGTAGCTCATTTTTGAAAGTGTTCGGTAGTATTCCGTTGTGTGAATATACTGTAATTCATTTATCCATTTTCCATTCAGTTGACAGCCTCTTTGGTTGTTGCAGCTGTTTGGCTATCATGTATAAAGATGCTATGACCATTTGCATACTATTTTTTGTAGGGACATATGTTTTTATTCCTCTTGGGTAAATACCTCGGAGTGGGTTTGATGAGTAGCTTGGTAAATATATGATTAACATTAAAAAAATTGAAACTGTAAAATTGTTTTCCAAAAGGACTATACCACTTTTCCTTCCCATCAACAATGTGAGTGTATCAGTAACTCCAAATTCTTGCCAGCAGTTAGTATGGTCTTAGTAGGCTTTTTTCTTTTTTTTTTTAAAGACACCAATTGTACTCGGACATTTGTTACTTTTTTTTTTCCTTTTTTTAATTTATATATTTATTTATGGCTGTCTTGGGTCTTCGTTTCTGTGCGAGGGCTTTCTCTAGTTGTGGCAAGCGGGGGCCACTCTTCATCGGGGTGCGCGGGCCTCTCACTATCGCGGCCTCTCTTGTTGCAGAGCACAGGCTCCAGACGCACAGGCTCAGTAGTTGTGGCTCACGGGCCTGGTTGCTCTGCGGCATGTGGGATCCTCCCAGGCCAGGGCTCGAACCCGTGTCCCCTGCATTAGCAGGCAGATTCTCAACCACTGCGCCACCAGGGAAACCCTTAGTAGTCTTTTTTATTTTGACCATTCTAGTGACTTTGTGATGTTATCTAATTGAGAATTTTATTTGCATTTTACCAACCTGAAATGATATTAAGCATATTTTATGATGTTTATGTACAATTAATATATCTGCTTTATAAATTTTACATCTTTTGCACATTTTATTTTTAGTCATGTTGTTTGTCTTTTTATTACTGAGTTTTAAGAGTTCTTTATATATTCTGGAAAGAAGTCACTTATCAGATATGTGTTCTGCAAATATTTTCCCCCAGTCTTTTTCTTGCCTTTTCATGTTCTAAATAATACCTTTCAAAGAGTAGAATTTTTTACTTTTGAGAAAGTCCTATTTGACTTTTTTCTTTTATGGTTAATATTCTATATCTTATCTTAGAAATATTTGCTTTCCTTAAGGTCATAAGATATTCTTCCCTGTTTTCTTCCAGAAGTTATATAAGTTTAGCATTTTGGTTTAGATCTAAATATGATCCATTTTGAGGAAATTCTTTTACATGGATCAAAGTAAGTGTCAATATTTATTTCCTCTTTTATATGAATATTCAGGTCTTCCATGCCCCCTTAATTTTCCTTTTTCTTTGAATTTACTATCATTTCTCCATTGAATTACCTGGCTTCTTTAGTTAGAAATCTATATCTAGACTCTCTCTTCTGCTTCAATGATTTATATGTTTATCTTTATACCAATACCACCTTAGCTTGATTATTGTAGCTTTGTAGTAAATCTGTAAATCAAATACTCCAAATTTATTCTTCTTTACTGAAATTGTTTTGACTGCTCTAGATTTTGCATTTTCATGCTAATTTTAGAATAAGCTTTTCAGTTTCTACCAAAAGATCCTATATGGATATGATTGGAATCGTATGGAATCTAAGCTTGATTCTTTTAATGTTAGTAAGATATACAGTCATAAACTTTGTCATTTTAACCATTTTATGTGTACAGTGCAGTGACATTAAGTACATTCACGTTGTTGTGCAACCAGCACCACCATCCAGAACTTTTTCATCTTCCCAGACTGAAACTCTGTACCCATTTAACAATAACTTGCCATTCTTTCCACTTCCAGCCTTTGGCAGCCACCATTCTACTTTCTGTCTCTGTAAATTTGACTGTTATAAGTACCTCATATAAGTGGATTTATGCAGTTTTTGTACTTTTGTGTCAGACTTATTTCACTTAGAATAATGTCTGAGGATTCATCCGTGTTATAGAATATGTCAGAATTTCATTCTTTTCAAGGCAGAATAATATTCCATTGTATGTATAAATCACATTTTATTTATCTATTCATCTGTTGATGAACTTTTGGGTTGTTTCCACCTTTTGACTATTACGAATAGTGATACTATTAGCCTGGGTGTACAGATACTTGCTTCAGTTCTTGCTTTCAATTCTTTTGGGTGTGTGCCCAGAAATTGCTGGATTGAATGGTAATTCTGTGTTTAACATTTTGAGGAGCTGTCATGTTGCTTTACATAGTGACTACATCGTTTTACATTCCCACTAGCAATGCAGAAGGGCTGCAGTTTCTCCACATCCTTGCCATGCTTATTTACTATTTTTCTCTTTTTTTAATAGCACAAAATATTTTTTTTCTTTTTCAGTAAAATGTTTATTTTAGATCAGTTTTAGATTAACAGAAACATTGCAAAGATAGTACAGAGTTTCCACAGGCCTCAAACTCAGTTTCCCCTAGTATTAACATCTTACTTTAGTACAGTACATTTGTTGTAATTAATAAACCACTATTGATATCTTGTACTTAATGACCTTTTTTTTTTTTGTTACAGGATCCCATTCGGGATACCACATTACATTTAGTTTACATGGCTTCTTAAGCTCCTTTTAGGTGTGACAGTTTCTCAGGCTTTCCTAGTTTTTAATGATCTTAACAACTTTGAGGAGTAATGGACAGGTATTATGTAGGTGGTATCTCATTTGTGATAGGTCTGTTGTTTTTCTCATAATTAGGCTAGGAATATATGGTTTTGGGAAGGAAGACCACAGCAGTAAGTATCATTTTCATCACATCATCTATTGTTTTACACTTTTATTCTAATAAACTATACTGATACTTTTTGGATTCCTGCAATAAAACCTGATTTATTATTATATATTACACTTTTAAATATATATTTCTGGATTTGATTATGAAAATTAGGTTAGAAATATTTGCACCTATATTCATGAGCAATATTGATCTGTAATTTCCTTTCTTTGTGAAGTCTTTGCCTGAATTTAGAATAAGGGTATTGATGGTCTCATAAAATCAGTTTTGAAGTGTTCTCATTTCTGTTTTCTGGAAGAATTTGTGTAGAATTACTATTATCACTTCCTTTTAACTTTGGTAGAATTCACCAGTGTAGCCATCTAAGCCAGGTAGTTTCTTTGTAATAAGGTTTATAACCAGAAATTCAATTTCATTAATATACATAGGGCTATTCAAATTATTTGTTTCTTCTTTAGTCAGGTTTGATCATTTGTGTCTTTCAAGGAGTTTCCATTTCATATAAGTTATCACATTTATTGTATAAAAATTTTACGCTAGTTTCTTAGTATCATTTGCAATTCTGCAGAATCTGAAGTGATGTCAAATCTTTCGTTCCTGATGTTTTGTTGTCTCTCTTTTCTTTCTTCTTAATTTTAATTTATCCATCTGTCTAGAGGTTTATCAATTTTGCTGACCTCCTGACATATTCAGACTTCCGTTTCATTGATTTTTCTTGTCCTATTTTTTTGTTTTCAGTTGTGTTAATTTCTATGCTTACCTTTATTATTTTCTTCCCTCTGCTTATTTGCTTTTGATATGCTCTTCCTTTCCTAATTTCTTAAGATGGAAGCTCATGTCATTGCTATAAGGCAGTTTTGTTTTTTATAAAAGCATTGTATTATGAGCTGAAATGTCTTCCCACTACCATCCCTGTGAAATTAATACGTTGAAGTCTTAACCCCCAGTACTTCAGAATGTGACTGTGTTTTGAGATAGGGACTTTAAAGTAGTTACTAAGATAAAATGAAATCATAAGGTGGTTCCTAATCCAATATGACTGGTGTTCTTATAAGAAGAGGAAGTTGGGACATAGTCTCTGTGATACTATGATTTATACTAAGAATGTACATTTGGTTTTCATCCCTGTTCCTGGCACAGAGATCTTAAAAACCTTGGAATTTCCTAAGATGAGAGTAATAAAGGTGTCTTTTGTTGTTAGTGAGATGACTTTTGGAAAACACATAAGGTTGGAGGCTGGTTGCTAGGGGAGCCAGCCATGAGATTAGAGGATTGGCACTGTCAGTCCTACACCCTTGACCTCCAGGGAGGGGAAAGGGGCTGGAGGTTGAGTGTAATCACCAATGGTCAGAGACATAATCAGTCATGCCTATGTAATGAAAACTCCATAAAATCCCCAAAAGATGGGGTTCAGAGAACTTATGGGTTGGTGGGTTCATGGAGATTCTGAGAGAGTGATACACTCAGAAAGAGCATAGAAGCCCCTCACCCATTCCTCATACCTTGCCCTATGCATCTTTTCCATCTGGCTGTTCCTGAGATATATTCATTTATAACAAACTGGTAATCTAGTAAGCAAAATGCTTCTCTGAGCTCTATGAGCCAATCTAGCAAATTAGTCAAACTCACGGAGGGGGTTGTTGGAAATTCTGAAGCCAGTCTTTCAGAAGCACAGGGGACAACCTGAACTTGTGATTAGTGTTTAGGGGGTGGGGAGGAGTCTTGTGGGATTGAGCCCTTAACTTGTGGGATCTGACACTAACTCTCTAGATAGTGTTGGAATTGAGTTGAATTGTAGGACACCTAGCTGGTGTTCAAGAATTGCTTGGTGGTGGGCTTCCCTGGTGGCGCAGTGGTTGGGGGTCCGCCTGCCGATGCAGGGGACGCGGGTTCGTGCCCCGGTCCGGGAGGATCCCGGGTGCCGCGGAGCGATTAAACCCGTGAGCCATGGCCGCTGGCTGGGCCTGAGCATCCGGAGCCTGTGCTCGGCAACGGGAGAGGCCGCGACAGTGAAAAGCCCGCGTACCGGGAAACAAAAAAAAAAAAGAATTGCTTGGTGGTATGGAAAAAAACACACATTGTAATTGGTGCCAGAAAGGAAGACAAGCACAGAGAAAATAGTGCGTGAACATAAAAATGGCCATCCACAAGCCAAGGAGAGGAGACCTCCTTGAAACAATCCTGCCAACCCTTTGATCTCAGACCTCTAGCCTCCAGAACTGTGAGAAAATGAGTATCTGTTGTTTAAGCCACCGAGTCTGTGGTACTTAAGGCAGACCTAGCAAACTAATTATTTGTTATATTGTGTTTTCATTTTCATTTAGTTTAAAATATTTAATTTCCTTTTCAGTTTTTCCTTGACCCATGATTTTTTGGTTTGTTTAGAAGTGTGTTATACAATTGCCATATATTTGTGGGTTGTCATGATATCTTTAATTGATATCGAGTTGTTTTTGTTTGCTTGTTTTTGGTGTGTTTAAAGGAGCATACATTATATTCCTTACTTTGTGGCCCAGAATATGGTTTATTTTGTCAGTATTTTATGTTTACTTGTTAATGTTGTGTATTCTGCTGAGTCTAGTGCTCTGCAATGTCAACTAGGTCAAATTGGTTGATACATTGTACAAGTTTTCTCTATTAATACTTTATTTTTGACAACATGTTCTACCAATTACTGGGAAAGAAGGGTTGAAATCTTAAATCATATTTGTTAATGTACTTCTTTGTTAGTTCTGTCAGTTTTTGCTTCATGATTTTAATTCTGATATTAGGTACATAAACATGTAGAATTATTATGCCTTTTTGATTAATTGACCTCTTTTTCATTATAATGGGTCCTTCTTTATTTTTGTTAATATTTTTTACTTGAAGCTTACTTTTCTAATGTTACTAAAGACTTTTCTACTTTCTTTTGTTTAGTAGTTGTGTGGTGTGCAGTTTCCAAGCTATTATTTTTTTTAATATTTTTTTATATTTAAATGTCTTTGTATACATTTTGTAAAAACTTTGTTTATAGCTGAGTCACTTTTTTATACAATCTGAAAATTTCTGTTCTTTATTTGGAATGTTTAAATCATTTCACTAATGCAAATGTTGATATGGTTGCATTTAAATCTACCATTGTGCCATTTGCTTTCTCTGTATAAAATATGTTCTTTCTTCTTTTTCCTTCTTTTCCTGCCTCCTTTTGGATTATTTTAATGTTTTATAATCACATGTTATCTCCACTATTGGATTATTATCTATACCTCTCCTTGTGATTTTAGTAGATCTAACAAGACAAATTCTTAACTTTTAGTTTATTTTAACTATTATACCACTTCACACAGAGTGTGAGAACTTTTAACAGTATACCTCTCTTTTATCTCTCTTATCCTTTGTGCTTTTTGGTCATATAATTTACCTCTAGATGTTATAAAACTCAAAATACCTTGCTATGTTGTTGTTGTTGTTTTTTTTAATTTAACTAGTTGACTATCTTTCACAGAGGTTAAAATGAGAGAAAAATTTTTGCATGTGTTACCACTTATTTACCATGTGTGGTCCCCATTATTGCTTTATGTAGATCCAAATTTCCATCTGGCATCATTTTCCTTTTGCCTGAAGAATTTCCTTTAACATTTCTTGTAGTTCAGTTAGCTGGTGGTAAATTCTCTCAGCTTTTATTTTCTGAAAAAGACTTCCTTCACTTTTGATAGTTTGCTAAGTATAGATTTCCAGGTTGACTGTTGTCCATTCCACCCTCCCCCCAATATTTAAAGACGTTACTCCATTACCTTTAGGCAAACATAGTTTCAGAAAACACATCTGCTGTTATTTTTTATCTTTGTCCTGTGTGCTTAATGTGTTTTTGTTCTCTGGATGCTTTTAAGATTTACTCTTTGTCATTGGTATATAGGAATTTGATTTTGATGTGCCTTTAGGTGTTTTTCTTTGTTTATTCTGCATGAGTTTTGATGAGATTTTTGGGTGTGTGGGTTTATAGTTTTTGTCAAATTTGGAAAAATTTTGATGATTATTTCTTCAAATATCTTTGGTTTTCCATCCTTCCTCCTGAACCACAGTTACTCATGTATTAGGTGACTTTATTTTGGTTTCTATGGTTCTCAGAAACATGCTTCCCTGCCATGACCATATCCTTATCTCTAGAATCTGTGAATACGTTCCTTGCATAGTAAAAGGGATTTTCCAGATGTGACTGTGTTAAGGACATTGAGATGGAAATATTGTCCTGGATTATCTGAGTGGGCCCAGTATCACATAGTCCTTTAAAGCAGAGAAACTTTTCCGACTGTGATCACAAAAAAGAGATGTGACCATTAGAGCAGTGGTCCCCAACCTTTTTGGCACCAGAGACTTGTTTCGTGGAAGACAATTTTTCCACAGACCAGGGCAGGGGGATGGGGGATGGTTTCAGGATGATTCAAGTGCATTACATTTATTGTGCACTTTATTCCTATTATTATTACATTGTAATATGTAATGAAATAATTATACAACTCACCATTATGCAGAATCAGTTGGAGCCCTGATCTTGTTTTCACTTGCCACTCACTGATAGGGTTTCGATATGAGTCTGCAAGCAATTGATTTATTATGGGCTCTGTGCAGTCAAACCTCTCTGCTAATGATAATCTGTATTTGAAATCTGTGTGTCAGAGGGATATGAAATGAGGATTCAACCCACTGTTACTGGTTTAAAAATGGAAGAAAGAAGCTATGAGCCAGGGAATGTGGGGAGCCTCTAGAAACTGTAAAAGGCAAGTAAATAGATTCTACTCTAGAACCTTTGGAAGGAGTGTAGTCCTGCCTACACCTTGATTGTAGCCCAGTAAGAGCTGTGTTGGACTTCTAACCCACAGAATTGTAATATAACAAATTTGTGTTGTTTAAGCCACTAAATTTGTGGTAATTTGTATGGAAGCAATAGAAAACCGGTGCAGTCCCGCAGATTTCTAGTGCACCATTTATCATTTTTCAGCGTTTGTTTTTCTCTGTGCTTTATTCTGAATAATTTTGATTACTGTGTCTTTAAGTTCAAATTTACTCTTCATTCCTTTTGCAGTGTCTAATTATCTGTTAATCCCAACAAATGTATTTTCCATTTAATATATTTATTTTCATCTTAGAAGTTCCAGTTGAATGTTTGTATCTTCATTCACTCTCCTCATTATATCCATGTTGTTCTTAACATCCTAGTATAACTTTTATGATGGTTAAGATTCTTGTCTCCTAACTCTATCCTCTCCCTAAATTCCAGGTCTGTTTCTATTAAATTTTTTTCCTGCTTCTTCATATGCTTAGAAATAATTTTTGGATGCCAGACATTCTAAAATTTAATTTGTCCAATGCTGAAGTTCATAATACTTCTTTAAAGAGTGTTAGACTTTGTTCTGGTATGCTGTTAAGTTACTAACAGATCAATTTCATCCTTTTGAGCCTTCTTTTAAAGATTTATTAGATAAAAGGCAGTACAACATTTATTCTAGGGCTAATTTAGCCACTAGTGGAAAACTCTTCTGAAGATTCTAACCAATGTTTAATTTTTTTCAATGAGGTTTTAGCAATCCTGTCTAGTGATAACTTGAAGTATTCCTAGTTTGTTTGTTTTTTGTTTCTTGTTTGTTTGTTTGGTGCTAAGAATCATTAGGTTTACCCCAATCTTGTGAGGTATTATGCCATGCATGTCCAGATTAGTTCAGAGTCAGAGACACTCAGTGAGACCCTACTGATAATACTGTGTGTATTCTTCTGCTATTTCTTTTTGCTCAGTATTAAATTTAGAGATTCAAAGATGTTGTGGCATTAACTATCCTCATTTGTTCTCTTCTCTATAATATTATACTGTATGAATATATAAAGTTATCTATTATCCTCTTGTTCACTCCTCATACTTTGCTGTTACAGAAAGGTCTCTACTAACATTCTTAAACATGTCTCCTAGTAATCTGAGCAAGAATTTCTTTAAGATATATTCTTTGAAGTATATTTTATAGAACCAAGAATACAGTTCTTCCACTTTACTAAGTATTGCAAATTGTTTTCCAAAGTGGTAGTCCCAATTTATACTTCCACTTGCAGTGCATAAAATTTGGTCTGATTTAAAATTTTGACAATGTGATGATTTGAAATAGTTTGTTATTGAAGTTTTAACTTGCCTATCTCTGATTACTAAGGGCATTAAGCATCTTTTCATATATTTATTGATTATTTTTTATTCCTCTTCTGTGAAATGTCTTTTTATATTTTTGCCATTTTTTTCTAATGGGTAGAATCTTTTTCTTATTAACATGGAAAATACCCTGAATACTAACCATTATTGTTTGGTATTCCAAATATCTTTTCATTTTTTGAAAAATCTACTTATATAAATTTTGATAAATAGAAATGTGTAATTTTATTAAAGTACAATTTATACAAATTTAGCTCTATAGTTTGGGGGCTTTTGGTCTTCCTTGAGAAATTATTCCTTAGCTCAAGGTCATAAGTATATGATATATCTAAATATTTTCAAATGGTACTTTTACATTTTTAGGTTTTGGTTCATCTGAAATAGCATTTTATAAGGTAGAAGTTCTTTTGTGTTTTTACATTTTCCATCATTTCCAGTCATGATCTGCAATTGCAACCTTATTACATAAGTGTGTGCATATAAACACATGTATATGCACATATATACACACATATACATATGCACGTATACATATATAGTGCATGGGTTTATATATTAGCTCTTTTGTGCAATCTTCTAAACCTGTATTAATATTGAACTCTTAATTAACACAGTTTTATGGAACCCTAACTCTTGAAACCTAAGTCAAGCTTTCCTTTTTTAAGAGTGTCTTGATTACTCTTGTGGTTTTCTCTTGTATATTAAACTTAGAAAAACATCTCTAAAGCTAAAAAAAAAAAAAAAAAAAACTCTTGAACTTTCTCTGAAATTGTACATGATCCATAGGTTAAAGTAGGGAAAATTGATGTTTTTATAATGAGCATTCCTATCCAATGTATTCTATTCCTTAATATGTTTCATTATTATTATTGTTATTTACATTAAAAATATGTGATATTTTTCATGAAATTTTGTACAAATTATGTTATAGGCCTTCAAACTATTATAAATAGTAACTGTAGTCGTTGACATTAGGTTCAGCTACATGTGACAGAAAATCCAAAATAATATTTCTAAATAAGATATAAATGTATTCCTTTCACACGTAAAGAAGTCTGGAGATAAATTTTTCCAGAACTTAGTTCTCATTATCACAAAATTTTATCCTCATGGTCCAAAATGACTGCTAGAACTCCAGCCTTTAGGTCACATACCAGGCAGTAGGAAGGAGACCAAATTGAAGAAAGATAACTTTTTTTCCTTTTAAGGCCACTGCTCAGAAGTTGCACAAGAGCTGCTGATTATATCTCATTAAATGAAACTTGGTCAAGGGTGACTGGGAAATATAATCTCTGTCCAGAAAGCTACATGACCAACGAAGAATAATGCTTTCCATTGCTACTATAGACTGAATGTTTGTGACACCTCACAATTCCTATTTTGAAATCTCAACCCTCAAAACGTTGGTATTAGGAGATGGGCCTTTTAAAGATGATTAGGTCATGAGGGTGGAGTCCCCATGAATGGGACTTTTATATGATGCCCCAGAGAGGTCCCTTGCTCCTTCCACCATGTGAGGTCACAGCAAGAAGTCAGCTGTCTATGGACCAGGAAATGGGCCCTCACCAGACGTCAAAGCTGCTGGTGCCTTGATCTTAGACTTCCTAGCCTCCAGAACTGTGAGAAATGAATATCTGTTGTTTCCAAGCCACCCTGTCCATGGTATTTTGTTATAGCCGCCCAAAGGGACTAAAAGAATTACTAAAAAAGAAGAGACAGTAGTGTAAACCCAGTAGTACTTGTTCCTTGAGTTTTCTTTTAATTGAACCATCTAAGTGTTGGAGAATTATTATACATACCCTAGGAACAGCACCCAGCCAACGACTGATGGAAATAAGACTATAAATGCTAGGTTCCCTTGCCCCATGGGTGGATAACTCCAAGGTGCACATTACATCGACCCCCAGATTTCCTCAGCAAAAGAAACAACTTGCTTGATAATGCCTACTTTAGTGACTGCCTTCTCTTCCCTGTATCACTTTTGCTCTCTCCTACTAGTGATTCCTGGGATAAAGTTCAAAATAAACTTCTCTCTCTCTCTGAGAGAGACATATATGTCTATATGCATATATATATTAAATTTGTACAAAGTACATTATAGGTCTTCAAACTGTAAACAGTAACTATAATGGTTCTCTCTCTCTCTATATATATATATAATTTTTCTATGGGAAAAGTAATCTTTAAAGCTTAATTTTAGAGAAAAGAATAACAACGTTAAGAATCATTACTTTAGTAGGTGTTCTACACCCTAAGTGGGTTTAAAGAAAAATTTTTTTTTTTCAGTTCACAGTTTTTCAGATGAATTCATTATGATTTTCACATAGATCAGGTACAGGCCCACCTGTACCTTTCTAGTGGATAATTAATTTCTTAGTAGAGTGCTCGAAACAAAAGGACAGTAACATTCAGAGGATTTTAGTAATAATGGCCAGAGTGATGCTGGTGATTTAGAGCCAAGAGCTTTCTGCTCATTAAGGTACTCATAGCAGAAAACAGCCATCTTTTCCCATGAGCCTGTTTTTGTAGGTCCCTGGCTTCTCCTGTGGCTTTGTTAAACACAGTAATCTTAAATGGGTTTATTGACTTTTCCAATCCATATTAGCATGCGTCTCTTGTAAATAGCTGGTAGTAGGGACTTGCAGCCTTCCGTGGTGGGCAACTCTTACTAAAATCAGTAATAGAGCAGTGGAAGTAAAATCATAGAGGGGTAGAAAGCAAGTACACTGAAATATTAAAAAGTCCAGCTGTGAAAAGCTTTCCAGGGTGTCTTTTTCCATATCAAAATGTGTTTTAAACACTTTTTGAGTATTATTATAATTAACTATAGTCACTTTGTAAGCAGTTCCTTTTGTAAGTGAAAAACCTACCATCACTTAGAGGGTACTCGTTTTTGACATTGAGCTCTTAAGTGGATAATTATATTTATTGAGAGGTGATGCTCACTTGACCACTTGGTATTTTGGTTTAGGCCAAGGGGAAACAAGGCAGGTGAAGTGTTTTTATTTATAAGGAAACAGATATTGCTATTGTGACTCCATTTCTCAGGCGCAGTTTGTTAACTAAATCTCTGTTTCCAGCAACTACAATGTTCTTCTCTTCCTTGTTCTTGGAAAATTAAAAGCTTCTACCTTAGAAAAGTGAATGATACATTATCCACTCGCTCTAAATTGAACCCATTTGGAGCTATTTGCATCTTGTAGAACCTACAGCTGAGTGCTGTGCTCAGAGGTGTAATGAGAGGTTGTCACAACACACTGGAGGTGGCCCCATAACAAAATGATCCCCTGTCAATCCCCTCACAGGAAATGCTTTGGCAACCTGTAATTCGGCCCCAGTATTAACATCCTGCCTGGGTTTTGTTAAATGGCACCTTCTAGGAAGTAGAGCTGGGGAACTTGTGTTTAATAATGTTTTAAGAGGAATATTTGATGGAAGTTTTAGAAAGCATCACATGGGGTTAACAGTGATTTGTCATTTGCTTCTAATTAAAGGACCTAATCTCTTATCACTGAAGCAGTCGTTTTTTTATACTAAAGGCACAGATGTGAATGGAAACATATTAATGAGATGTCATACTACATAGTCATTTAGTGTTTTGTTTAACTTAAACATAGCAGAAAATGTGTGTCTAAGTAGACACATGTAATGACATCCTGATAGAATTATAATTTCCTGCATTTGCATAATATTCAGTAAAATTCACACTAGGTTCACCTTGCATTGCTAATTTCAGTTCCCAAATCTGCCTTTTTAGAAAATTAAGGCTAGACCTAAGTACTAAAGAAGCAGAAAGGGCTTATTGTTAGTTTCCTTCAAATTAAAACTGGAATTGTAATTTAAATGTTTGAGTGCCAGGTGTTCTAAAAAGTGACAGGAACCATTCAAATTGACAGGGAGTTGCATTTCCTGAAGCTATTTAAAATCTTCTATGCGAAATCATCCCAGGAGCTTGGCAGGTCTTTGGTCTGAGCTAGAGCTGAAATGTGACTTCTGGGCCTGGGAAACTGTGATTGATCAAGTGCCCTGGTGTGTCCAGGTCCAAAATTCCATGAGCTATAACTTCCAAGAGTCAGGTAATTAGGCAATGAGAGAAGCAGCAGGAACAACCATGTTTAACTACCCCCCTGACGTATACCACGTGACTCCATTAGCCCAGCAAGACAGCTCTGGATGTGAGTTAAAATCAGGTAATCTCAAAATAGTTTAGGGATGTGGAAAGACATTGAAATTGAATACCTCAGATTATTAGTGTGGTTGCCAGTAGGAAAACACCTAATTATTCCAAGGCCTGTTTAAAAGGTATTTCAGAAAATATCTTCCAAGTTCTGTCAACACGGCATATTGTGCTTCAGGAATCCCATTCATTTAGTGAAAAAAAAATATTCATTGAACCTTACCATCAGCCAGACATTGCTAGGAACAAAATGATGAGTTTCTCTACTCTCATACATAACAACAAATTTTTTTACATGAGTAAGTAACTTTCTACTAACACAAATAAAATGAAAGTTATTTTTTCAGAAAGATGAGAAACAATCAATGCAATGGACTTTTTTTTTCCTTTTTGCAAACCCTGTCATCCCTTTAATTGTTCTTAAGCTCAGCTAGGGTCTAAACATCATAGTGGCTTTAAAGGTCTCACTTGGCTACACACAGGTACTTACCCATGCCCAGTTAGATACAAAATAACCTAGCAGATTAAAAGGGAATAGATTTTACAGTTTAAAAAGGCAAACTATATATGAAGTGCAGACTACAGTTGGATTAATTTTGTAAAAGGTGATAGCCAGCAAGGATAATTCAGGTATTCAAATGAGTAGTTGTGAAATTTCACTGCACAGAAATTGTACATAGAAACTTATAAATGTAGATTCTTCTGCCTGATCCTAAGGGATTTTAATTCAGAAATTTTGAGTCTTGACTGGAATTCGGCCTTTTCCACAGGCTCCAAAGATTATTATGAGTTAGCACATGACCAGGCTTGAAATACTCTGTTTGGTTATCAATTTTCATATTAAAGTTGTTTGGGGCAAACTCACTGTAAACTTTAATATTACTGACAAAGATGGTTTTTTATTCATATATAGAGAATGAGAGCTAATATGTGTTCTTTTTCATTTATTTTAATACATTGAGTAGAGTTTAAGTTCACATTTGTAATTCCCAGAAGGCAGATAAAAATTTTTTTGGTGATTTTCCTATACATTTTGCCATTTTATTTTCTACAGGCAAGCCCTAGCAAACGTACTATCTCCATGGGGCAAAGGTGCTACTCAATATCAGAAAAAAAAATTAACTTGGAAACCAAAAGCAATCAACTTTGTGATTGACAGTTGTGGCAGATTTTCTTGATCCTTTTGAATTTTTTAATTTATTCTTTGAATTTTAATGAAAGCCAATGGTATCTTAGGTATACTTGTGGAAGCATCATCTTTTTAATTTATTTTTAAATTATTTTTATTTTAAATTAAAATTGTTATTGATATAATTGTAAATTCACATACATTTGCAAGAAATTAAACAGAAAGATCCTGAATATGTTTATCTAGTTTCACCCAGTGGTAACGTCTTACAAAATTATAGTAACACACTGTAACCAGGATATAGATATTGGTACAATCCACTGGTTTTCAGATTTCCCTGATTTTGCTTGTGTTTATTTGTGTGTGTGCATTTTTTAATGGTATCCCATTATTACACATTTTTTCACGTTTGACACTTTGTACTACTTTTCTGTCTTTTGAATTAAAATTAGACAAGAGAATATAAACTAACTTAACACATGAGAAACCACCACTCAACTCTAATAATAAGGTTGAAATTCATTTGTGTATCCCTTATGTATTCCTTCTCCTTCCTCTCCCCTCAGAGGTAAACACCATCCCATATTCAATATTTTAATATTTCACTACATATATCGTTAGAAATAAGCAATACATGTTAAAGTTTTGCATGTGTCAAACTCTAAACAAATGGTCATAAAGTACCTATGGTATTCTGAATGTAAGCATAGCCTAGTGTATGTATGTACCTTGAGTTGAGCCTTGAGGTTATTTCCATTTTACCATGATTACAACTG
The DNA here is from genome assembly GCF_059928025.1 of Delphinapterus leucas. NCBI lineage: Eukaryota > Metazoa > Chordata > Mammalia > Artiodactyla > Monodontidae > Delphinapterus > Delphinapterus leucas. Next base: position 83,750,737 of record NC_143136.1, read on the forward strand.
AGGCGTCAATGGACATTCCAATACATGGGTAGATGTTGGGGAGTTTCTCTGAATGTATGAATGGTAGTGGACTTGTCATTTGATAGCGTAAAGGCGTCTTCAACTTTCCTGAATATTAGTAAATAGTTCTTTATACTGGCTGTATATTTACACTCAATAGGAGAGTACTGGAGTTCTGGTTTGTCTACATCATTGCATTGTCTAACTTTTAAATTCTTTCTCAATGAGATAGGCTCTGTACTTTTCAATTAGAAAACTACAATTCCCACATTTGTAAAATGAAAAGAATAATAATACCTATTTCACAAGTTGTGATGAATTCTAAATGTGAAAATACATATGAAAGCACTTAGCCCACTGTGTGACACCCAAAAGAAGTTCATATGTTTTATATCAAAATGTGAAAAAGTGCAAAGTGTTCTGCTTTAAACTCAGTTGATGAGGATGTCTTCTTAGGTGATATGTTTGGTGATGCTTAATTATAACCCCTTGCATTGGGGTTGATGGTTGAACATGATATTTAATGACAGCAGGCTCATGCAATATAGCACTGATTCTGACTGTTCTTGGAGCCTAAGCGAACAATACTCCTCCAACCCCCCAAAGGTCTACGACCTAGTCCTACCTTAGGAGACATGAGACTGTCAGAATTATAAAAATGCTAAGACCCTGTGAGCATCTAGAAGAAGTGGTCCTCTAACAGGAGACTGCAGGCAGATGGATGGAAAGACAAGGATAAATGAACGAGTTACAATGTTACCGTGAGATTCTAGAATCCTCTCACATCCTGAGGACATGCCAAGGGCTAAGCTTCTGGGGGCAAATTAGGTTTGATCTCCAGCCACATTTTTGGCTATCCAGGATTGCCTTTGTTGTCCTTAGTAGAGTGTGTGTCCACTGAAGAGAGAAATGAACATGTGGCTGTGAACGTGAGGTTGGTGAATAGGGTCTAACAGCTCAAGCTATTAGAATGATTAGGAATCTAGTATATTTTCAAAGATGAGCAATAATATCTTTGCTCAGAAATTAGCAGACTTCATCAGAAGATATTTTTCTGAAAGTAGTCAGCAGAAAAATAGGCAATATGCAACTGTTGTTAAGAGAATGACCTCTGAAATCAGAAAGCTTTGCCAACTACCGACTGTGTGATCTTGGGAAAGTTATGTAACCGCCTTTGTCAGTTTTCTCATCTTTAACAGTATTTACAATGTGAGTTTATTATGAGGATCAAGTAAGATATTTTATCAAAAGAAAAAAGTACACATGATATATTTTAACTTATCTATGAGAAAATTCTCCTGAAGGGGAATGTCTGCACTGTACCAGAATTTCAGTCCTCAAGGAGTAATTCTGTGGTGACTTGGAAGTGACAAAAACTGAGAGAGAGAGAAACCAACTGAGCCACATTAGAGTTCAGAATAACTCAGCCAAATGTGAGAGACTTAAGTGTGGCAGAATGGACAAAGTGAAATTTTATGCATTCCGGATTTTAAAACCTCAGAAAGAGTGAGATAGAGAAACTCTCCCAGCAGCCAAGCCCACTTATCGGGAGGTGATCAGTCAGGTTCCTGGAAGGAAACCAAAATCACCCAGCTCTGGGGTTTAAAGAGACTTTATTTACAGAGGTATGAGTAGGGTTAAAGGAATTCTCAAAGAATGGGAACAGGAACCCAGGGAATAAGGAGAGCAAGAAGCCACCGCTATCCCTGGCCTGAAGTGGCAAGGGAGGGACTGGTATTTCCAGAGCTTAGGGAGAGCTAGAGCCTCCAGAAAGGAAGGCTTCTCCAGAAAGGAAAGCCTGACGGAAGCTGTGGCTGAAAAACTGCTCCTCGGAGCTCCATGTGTTTAAAAATCACCTTGGGTTATTGTTAAAGGGCAAGTTCTGTTTCTGTCTCTCTATGGTATTTGAGCCCATATTCTGCAGTTTTAACAAGCCCGCAAGTGACTTCCATGCTATCTGTTCCATCCTTGGGCCACGCTATAAAAAGCAAGGTCATAGAGAAACTTAGTCACTGCCACATCCAGGGCATCCAAGCAGAGAAGCGTCTGGAAAAGAAGTGCCCCTTGTCCATGAGTTAATAGCTGATGATCTTTTTTCTCCTATATCCTATGGAAACCATATATAGGATATAGTGTGCCGGTGTAAATTGTATTCAGAGTAGGTGAGAGATCAAATGTCCCTTTTCTTTATATAATACTATAGTGTAAGACTCATTAAACCAAAACTAAAATTACATTTAGGGAAGTGAACAGAACATAAAGAAATACATGATTACAAATGCAGTCTTAAGACACATTGCCATGAGACAATCATCATGTCTTCAAGACTTACTACAATTAGGCTTAGCGACAGGATGGGAAATATAGACACCAAAATACTGTTGTGCCTATTTCTGGATAATAGTGAAATAAGTCAGACAGAGAAAGACAAATACTGTGTGTTATTACTTATATGTGGACTCTAAAAAAATAAAACGAATGAGTATAACAAAACTGAAACGGACTCACAGATTTAGAGAAAAAACTAGTGGTGGCAAGTAGGGAGAGCCAAGATAGGGATATGAGGTTAAGAGGTACAAACTACTATGTATAAAATAAACAAGCTAAGAGAATATATTGTGCAGCTCAGGGAATATAGCCAATAGTTTATAATAACTTTAAGTGGAGTGTAGTCTACAAATATATTGAATCATTATGCTGTACATGAGAAACAAATATAATATTTTAAATCAACTATACTTCAATTAAAAATGAACATGTAAAAGGAAAGCAGAATAAGTGGAAAACATATATTATGTTCCTAGATAGAAAAATTTAATACGTGAAATGTCATTTCTCACTAATAACACCAATCTATACGTTTCTATGCTATTTCAATCGAAATAGCCACAGAATTTTTGTAGCCTAATATTTTGATTCAAATTCCTCTAGAAGAGACAATACAAGCCAATGATAATCCATGACAATATTATAAAATTATTTACTAAACACTTGTATAATGTGTATTATTTCCTTGTCATTATTCTAAGTGATTTATAGAAGCTAACTCTTTAAAACATAATAGATTTATGAGGTAAGAATTATTTCCCTCCATTTTAGGGATTATACACATATAGAAGCACATACATATGAAAGACTTCATGACATATTGTTAAGAATAATAATCAAGTTACAGGAACATACTGATTTTGTAATGCCTCCATATATATGTCCATTATTTGAAAACACATGTTATATTTGTAGGTTTAAACACACACACACACACCCAAACACACATATGCATGTTGTATCCGTTATATCCACTACGTAAAAATACATACATGTATAGATACATACAAATATATACACACAAAATACATGCACTTCTTTTTATATTTAGAAATGATAGGAGGGATGTTTAGTCAGCAAAATTCAGAAACTTAAAATCATCAAATCTTCCATTGAACAAAGCCTATTTTAAATTCACAAGTAGCCAATTTGTATTTCCAGATGGGGAGCCTGTGATCAGGTAATGGATATTCCTTAGGAAAGAACTGAAGGTATATATACCTAGAGACCTAAGCTACAAACTTGTGTTTTCTATGAAAACTAAAACCAACATATGTCTCTATCCTCTATTTAAACAATCCTATAATCAGACATATTTTTGTCCCTTTTGTGTTTCTATTATGATAAAATTAAAAAAAAAAAACTTAGCTGCTTGTTTCACGTAATACTTGTTTCCAAGAGATAATAATGGGAACTAACTAAGCAGCTTATTTTTCAAGATTGACAGCTTACTCATCAATACCCAGGGCTCAGTGCCCATGATCCATAGCTCTAACATCATAAACCCTGCCCATCCCACCCAGGCTCTGTCTTCAAGACCTAGCCTAGAATCCTCTGGACCAGGCACAAACCCTGTCAAGGTACCATTCTTTCTTACTGCACAATCTTAGCTTTTTTTCCATCAGCAGGTGTTTCTGGTAGTCCTTTAGGGAATTGATGGTAGACACCCGGTCACTGCAACACCAAAAGGCCCTTGATATGAACTGATGCTAGTAAGACTTTATTACCTATGAAACAAGTGATACATCATTATTATTTCAGTAACAATACGTCTTTTCCCAGCTATAGACACTGGGAAGGCCTCTTTCCTTCTTTTCCATTAACACTTCATTGGTCTCTACCTCAATTGCCTAATCACTGTGATACATTAATAAATAACATGGTAACACTACAATTGGTGTATCTAACATCAAATTCATCAGTTCATAATGAATTTCATCCTTCCTACTGAGTTCTTTATTTTCTTCTGTCTTATTCTCAGATCTCTGATGTGTGGTGATTGGTTTCTATTTTGTACTATTTCTAAGAATTTCTCTGCAGGAAGGTGTGATTCTAAATATCGGTCAAAAGAAATTACAAGCTAAGACTGTGTGGTGTCAGGCACCCATGAAAATATATACGTTTTTCTTCTCTGGTAAAGGAAAACATAACATTTGTATCTATCAGTACCCCAGCTTGAGGTAGTTGTAGGATGAGAGTTAGAGCCAACCATCATATTTCTCTGTCTGACCTCCCCCTACCTCCAGCCAGTGTATACGGTAGAGTTCTACTTGTCCCTAAAGCAATTGTTGGGATTTCCACAGGGACATCATATTAGGAACCACCTCATACAGCCAGCACGTGGAATGTAAATCTTTTCCGTTGTTTCTTTACTGGCTCCCTGTGATGATGCTTCCATTAACTGCCAGTAACTAAACAAATCACACCAACATCTGCATAGGTTCCAACTGCTGCTGCTTAGGCTCATCTAAGTCAAGAGGAGGCTGCTATTGCCTAAGGCCAGAATCATGGATGCCTTTGCCAGTAGCTCACATTTTCTCTAGCCCTAATCCTGAAGGGATCACTGCCATCCCCAGCATAGCTACTGCAGGCGGTAATACTATGGCCATCATCTCTAACTCGGCCATCTGCCATTGCCAAGCTTACTTCAACCATAAGACGTCCACCAGTGGTGAGATAGTGCTTTCAGTGTCCATGGGAATGATAGAGAAATGAGGCTTATTCATTCACTGTACCCCTTCCTCAAGAGTCAGCCCTGAGTGCACAGGAGATAGGCCAGTGGAGATAGGGGTGAGCTATATCATTTCTCTGTGAATCATTCTTGGTGAACACAGCTTTTTTCTTTCTTTCTTTTCGTTTTTTTTTGCACCAGCTCTACTCTCGTTTAATTTAAGGTGTTCACTCTCCACATACCCACATTCAAACAGTCCATCCAAATTGACTTATAATTAGCCCATTTGACCTGGCCTTCAGATAAGTGCAGATCTCCTTGAAATCTAAAATGATGTACTGTTCAAGCTGAATATTAAAAAAAATGGTGGGGAGGGGAAAAGGAAATTTAGGAAATTGTCTTCTATCTGCTTTTGTATTTTAGAAACTGCTCTCAAAATAAGTTCTAAAGGAAAAAAAAAAGGAAGAAACAGACACAAATACTAGTATCATGCTGAAAATATTTTTTAAAAAATGATTGTACATACGTTAGGTTTATAGTAGAATTTACAAAATGGCAAGATAAAACAGCTACAAGACGTTCTGCCAGCAGGCTGCACAGTGCTGACTTCTGCAGTGCAGGTGAGTCCGTGCAGCAAATCCTTTGGAAAGAGAATGGTGGGGTCTAATGTTAGCAGTGGTGGAGCAGTCCCCTAGGGAAGGACTATATGGTAACACAACAGTAACTGTATTTGAGAAATCTGTATTTGAGATCAAATACAGAAATCTGTATTTGAGATCAAATACAGAGCTGTATTTGAGAAATCAATTAGGTAGACCACAGCAAAACTGAAAAAAAGAGTTGTTTGATATTTTAGCAGATAAACTCACTAAGAAAGTTGAAGTTGAGTTTAAGGAAAATGCTATTGAGGAAAAATATTACTTTAGTATTAGTATACTAATATACTAGGAAAAATACTATTAGGAATTTTAGGAGGAACTGAGTCAGATGTTAAGAGCAAGATATTTATTGCTTATGTAAAAATGGCTTGAGGAACACTGTTTTTAAAAATAGTAAAAATGATGGATCAGGAATTAGAAGAAGGCTTAGAAATGAAGCCAAATTTTCTTTCTTTGAGAGCAGTCATTCTCTGGTTTTCAGAACTGCAATTCTTAAGAATTTCTCTAAGCTGGGTGTTGGGAGAGTTTGGAGAAATGGTTGTGAGAATCATTGCCAGACAGTAGCCTTCCTTCTGAAAAACTCTTGCTTCCTTTGAGCTTCTATTTCTTCACCTATAGAGAAAGAGCATCTAACTTTCAGATTTGTTTTGAGAGTAAACAGTGTACCTAAAACCGCATAAAGCCATCTAACACTGATTTCTGTTTGAACACAACTATGCACTAAAAACATAATGGATTTTAAATTTTTAATTATTTTCCCAAGTTAGTGTTTGAAAAGTTTCTATTCTACAGGAAAGTTGAAAGAATGGTACAGTAAACACGTGTAAACTCTTCACCAAAATTCAATTGTTAACATTTTGCATTATCCATATTCTTTCACTCCATTGTGTTGTCATTAAAATACCTTAGGATGCATCTTCTAGGAATAAAAATATTCTTCTTCTACATAACCACATATGTTAAATATTCCAGAAATTTAACATTGATCCAATTATCTAATGTTCGTCCCATATTCAATTTTCCCCCATCACCCTAATAATGTACTTTGTAACTGTTTTTGTTGTTTCTTTGTATTTTCATTGTTTTTGTTTTGTTTTGTTTTTATTCCCAAAAGCAATCAAGGATTACACACTGCATTTATTGGTTCCCAGCATTTTCTAAATTAATAACACTGATATTTTAAGTCTCCAAGCCCACTATCTTTCAATTTGGATTGTCTGATTGTTTCCTCATGATTAGATTCTAACAAATAGGATCTTGGATTTTGGTAGGACTACTACTTAGATAATGTGTCCTTCTCAGTCCATCAATAATGGAGAGATTGTCCCATTATCAGGGAGATTGAATGATCACTTAATTAAGGCGGTGTCTGCTAGATTTCTTAATTATAAAGGTACCTTTGCCTTTTGTAAGTAATAAGCAGTCCATGGGGATGATAACATGTTTTTCATAAAAAGGATATTACGAAACTGTTTAAAAGATAATTTTTTAAATCTTAGAATATCTAGTAAGTAGATACACTTTCATCCTTAAACCTGTAGACAGAGGATTCTTAAAATACTCAAAACATGAAACAAGTCAGTTTAAATATTATCTTTTACTCTCCCTGCCCTAACCCTTGTAGCCCTAATCTCTTGACATACCTAGGGAAGACTACAAATGCCAAGGCCACCTCTTGCATGGAGATACTAGAAACTGGAATGAAAGTGTTTTCTGCATATAGGAGGTGAAATCTTGTTCAAAATCTATCTTTCGAAAGCAAATACATTTGTGAGTTCTTGAATACTTATTTATTTATTTTTGGTAATGATTCAAAGTGTTGGTGGTAGAGGTGAGTGAAGCTGGCAGCTGCAGCCCTATTTCAAGGTCCTTTGGGATGGGTAATGCTGTGGTCATGACTCAGAAACACAACTTTCCCAGCCCCACCTCCTTCAATTACATGAAACGGGAGCCTGTTTTATATCTTTGTGACTGCCTGAAAGTCCCACTACTGTCAACACCATCCAGCCACCCCCCACACAATCGTTAGAGAATAATAAGACTCCACATCATTCTGCTAAACCTATATTTTTTCCTGCTGGCTGATAGCAATAGCCTGTAACTCTGCCTTAATACATAAAAAATAATAATAATAATCCCCAACAAGTGCTGCCTGTCATTGGTAATTTACCAAAGTTTCCATCTGTCTTTACTTCCTGTTCCTACTCTATCAAACAGTGAGTCAAATGCAATCCAAAAGTAAATTAAATAAATGTATATCTCTCTATGTATTTTAAATTAGAGAATATTCCTCACTTGTCAGTGGATTATATTGTAAAGCAAATTTAAATATATGAATATCAAAGCTGGAAAAATTAATGAGTGAATGGTTTTTTACAGTTTTTATTGAAATATAATTGACATATAACACTGTATTAGTTTCAGGTATGCAATACGATTTGATATTTGTATATATAGTAAAATGATCACCACAATAAGACCAGTTAACATCCATATCCGTTACCCTACATAGTTACAATTTTTTTTCCTGTGATGAGAACTTTTCAGATATACTTTCTTAGCAACTTTCAAATATATAATACAGTATTATTAACTATAGTCACCGTGCTGTACATTGTATATTTGATCACCTTCACCCATTTTAGCCACCTGACACCCCTCCTCCATCTCTGGCAGCCACCAATCTGTTTTCTGTATCTAAGAGTTTGGTTTGTTTTTGTTTTTTTAGATTCCACATATAAGTAAGATCATATTTGTCTTTCTCTCTCTGACTTATTTCAGCATAATCCCCTCCAGGTCCATCCATGTTGCAAATGGCAGGATTTCCTTTTTTATGGCTGAATTATATATATATATATATATATATATATATATATATGTATTTCTTTATCCATTCATCCATTGATGGACACTTAGGTTGTTTCTATGTCTTGGCTAATTCTTTGCTTTAGAGGTATCTCTCAAAATAATACATTTCTCTCCATCTTCACTGCTGCCACTTTTTTTTCGAGTTTCTCTAATATCTCCCTCAGACCACATCAGCCTGCTACTACAGTCTCCTCTCCAATCAATTCTCCATAACGCACAAAGCCATCTCTTTTAAGTCAAATCTAAGTATCTAAAATTCATCTTCCCCTGTCAAACTTAAATCACTTTAATGGATTGAAATAGATTTATCTCATTTCTTTTGAGTTAAAAATAGAAATGAAAGTCTTAAATATGGCCTTCAGTTTCCAACATGCTAGGATCCTGCCTACCCCATCCAGTCTTACCTCTTACTACCTGTCCCATACACCTGTCCTTCTTCCAGTTTCTTGAATAAGTTTTGCTCTCTCCTGCTAAGAGATTTTACATACGTTATTTTATCTTCTGGAATACACCTCATTCCCTCCTGCTTCCTATGCTCATCTGGATAAATGGTCTCTAAAGTTGTTATAGATTTTTTTTTTAATGACTACATCTCCAGGATTTTAATTAATTAATGGTGACATCAGTAAGATATTATAACTAGTTCAAAAGAGATTTCAAAGAACACACCATACACACACACGTGTATATATACCTACATATGTATGTATGTGTGTGTGTGCGCACTTGCAAACGTGTGCACATGTTTATGGAGCAAAGCAGGCAATGAGGAATGCTGAAATGAATTTATAAAATGATGTAAAAGTGATCAGTATCCACAGGGCAACAATCAGTTGCATTCCACTGGATGAAATCTGTTTGTATTTCTATGGACAAGAATCATTTGTATTACTTCTTGTGTTCTACAATTTACTTAATTGTAAAATGGCTCAAACATAATGAAAGGTGTAGATAATCTAGAGTGGTGCTCTAGTCATGACTTCCAGAGATCTCTTATGCCTCTTTCCAAGTCCCAACTCCACCATCATGATCATAAATTCTCAAAGTAATAAGATTAAGATATTGAGATTACTGAAGCCATGAAGTAAATTCTCTCTGAAAGTTTTTGTAAGGAATCTCAGATTAGATTTTTAAAAGCCTGTATAATTTACTCTCCCAAGGCAAGAATACTAAGCCCAAGAAACTCTACCAGGTTTCTCCAGCCCTACCTGTAAATTTTGATGAATGCTTTCCTTTCCGATGTTGCCAAATTTACTAATTTTCATGGTCTGCCTAACTTTTCTTAATCCCTGTAAGGCTGGGACCTGGTAAACCAGGTACCAGGCCAATTTCCCTGAGAGGTCTTTGTTGACATTAGCTCCAAACCTAAACCAATCTTTTTTTCTTAAAAGTGCCTGTACTACTTGACTCAGTAAACATAATTCTCAAATAGGATACTCCAGATAAGGTCTTGGTTATGCAGTTGATTCCCCCAATTGTGTCCTGGTAAAAGGAGGATAGATTCTTTTTGACCCCAAATAAATAACTATATTGCCAAAGTAATAAAAAGTAAGAAGATTTAGTAAGAGATTCTTGGTATCCGAGTCAGATATTAGTTTTAAGTATTTCATTTTAGTTTATAAAAGCCTACTTGTGGGTTCAAGGTAAGTTAAGTAGAAAGAGAAAAGATGGCTTTTTATATCCAGATAAATATGACATTGAACCAATATCAACCATATTCAGACAAACAATCACAATAAAATGTCCCTCGTCAGCTCATTCAGTCCTATGTAACTGAGTGTTCACTTACTGGATATTTGGTTAGCTGTCTGTTTTCATAAAACCCTCTGCTTCTGGACTAAAAAGCCTGATGCAGTCCACTGGTATGGTATGAAAGTTTTATAGTTGATGTGAGCTCAGAAGCCTGTATTTGAGAGTTTATTCTTTGAAGTATCAACAGTTCAAAGTACCTGGTACAGTAATTTCTCACAGGCTCTGAGACTGTCCTTGGCTGAAGACAAACTCTAACCTAAAGCTTATATCAAAGCCCTCAAGCAAACACTAACTTAAAATGAAATCTCATTTTAGAGGAGAGATTTAATGGCTGTGGTTTATTTAATAGTATAATCCAAACTACCAATATGGAGGAGATCACAGTTCTCTTTCAAGGCAGAGAATAATTCAGAGGACTTTTGATGAGTGTTTCTGCAGGTAATGCAGCAATGCATTGTTAAATCTGCAGGGAATTCCTATGGAGGCATACAATGTGTGAAATATGTACATTAATTTACCTACACAAATGTAACATAGGTAGGTGGTTTGTCTCTCCTGATTTGACAGATTTGCCCATATAACACTTTACAATAGTAGCATAGTAAAGAAATGTAATTATTTCTAGCATTTCCCTGGGAAATTTCAAAGATAGTTTTAGATGTTAGAGTTATGCTGAAACTTTCATTTTATTTTTTTTTCCATATTTAAAATTTGATATGGAGAAGACAACTCAAAATATTTATCAGAAGAAATTTTGACACTTATTAAGATAGGATCATTCTTGCCAAAGACACCTATTTAATCACAGTGACAAGAAAACATTTAACAATAAACATGGACAGTAATGTGATTTTAAAGAACCCTAGATCTTTCATAAGTAAGGGAATTTTTATTTCTTTTTCTTTTTTCTTTGCTATCAAGGGCATAACTAATTCAACATAAAGCATAGGAAAAGTATTATGGTAAAACATGAAATCTCTGCTTTCAAAGAAGATTAGGTAAAGCAGGTAAAAAAGGTTTCACAATAGTAGCCAAAGGCATTAATCAGTAAACCTAGGAAGTTAAGTCTAATAAGATTAAGTGAACTTTGACAAAGTTTTATTTAACACCTTTCCTCACTTCTTTACAGTCTTAGGTATTATATACCATGGCAAATAAAATTTACTTTCTAAGCTTTCTCTTTTGTTAGTCTCTTTCATAGTCTAAAACAAACTGGCTTTACTTGAGGATAGTGGTTCTCACTCAGGTCTGAGGGTTCAAAACTATTTTCAAAACAGTACCAAGATGTTTTATGTTAACAGACAATGTGTTCGTCATTGTTATCTACAAATGATTAAATAAATAAAAGTGGTAATAATTTTCCATTTTAATATCTGATTAGGTAAATATTGAAAGTTATAATTCCTATAAACAAAAGCGCTTTGGAATCCTTAGAAAGTTTTAAGAGTTTTGGTTCAGAGACCAAAAAATTTGACAACTGATGCTTTAGGACAAAACTCTTCTTTTTTCTTGAAAAACCAAAAACGCACATACACACAGTTTGATTTCTTGGTCTTTATTGCTGTTAGTATGGCTTCAACTACTTATACTAATTATTACTTGTTTTTAAATTGGAGTACAATTGCTTTACAACGTTGTGTTAGTTTCTGCTGTACAGTGAAGTGAATCAGCTATATGTATACCTATATCCCCTCCCTCTTGGAACTCCCTCCCACCACACCCGCCCCCATCCCACCCATCTAGGTCGTCACAGAGCACCGAGCTGAGCTTCCTGTGCTTTATAGCAGGTTCCCACTAGCTAGCTATTTTATACATGGTAGTGTATATATGTCAATCCTAATCTCCCAGTTGGTCCCACCCTCCCCTTCCCCCGCTGTGTCCACACGTCCGTTCTTCTAACCAAAGTAAATAACCGCCATTTCACAATCAGGGCACAGATACTTGAAAAAGCTGGCGAGTGACAGCGTTCTAGGAGACCAGCAGAGCCCGTGTGCACACACGTCTTGCCTTTCTACAGCTGCACACATCCAGTTCTCACCTTCTAAATGTGTCAAATATACACACTTAGATTATCCTGACTGAGAGCTATAGTCTGTCTATAACACATAAAAGTAATTAGCAACAAAGTATATAAACTTAAAATTATACTCAGTGAACAACGTTTCAGTATTCTAGCTTACTCAGAAAATAGGTTATTTAGTTAAAAGAATAGACTCAGGAAATCCACTTAACTGGGTTGTGTATTTGCTTTATTATTTCTTTTAGTTTTTTATTGGAGTATAGTTGATTTACAATGTTGTATTAGTTTCAGGTGTACAGCAAAGTGAATCAGTTATACATATACATATGTCCACTGTTTTATTTTTTTTTTAGATTCTTTTCCCATATAGGTCATTACAGGGTATTGAGTAGAGTTCCCTCTGCTATACAGTAGGTCCTTATTAGTTATCTATTTTATATATAGTAGTGTGTATATGTCAGTCCCAATCTCCCAGTTTATCCCTCTCCCCGCATAAGTTTGTTTTCTATATCTGTGACTCTACTCCTGTTTGTATAAATAAGTTCATTTATGACTTTTTTTTTAGATTCCACGTATAAGCAGTATCATATATTTGTCTTTCTGTGTCTGACTTACTTCACTCAGTATGACAATCTCTATGTTCATCCATGTTTCTGCAAATGGCATTTTCCTTTTTTATGGGTGAGTAATATTCCATTATATATATATATATATATATATATATATATATATATATATATACCACATCTTCTTTATCCATTTTTCTGTCGATGGACGTTCAGGTTGCTTCCATGTCCTGGCTATTGTAAATAGTGTTGCAGTGAACATTGGGGTACATGTATCTTTTTGAATTATGGTTTTCTCCAGGTATATGCCTAGGAGTGGGATTGCTGGGTCATATGGTAGTTCTATTTTTAGTTTTGTAAGAAACCTCCATACTGTTCTCCATAGTGGCTGTACCAACTTACATTCCCACCAACAGTGTAGGAGTTTTCCCTTTTCTCCACACCCTCTCCAGCATTTATTGTTTGTAGATTTTTTGATGATCTCCATTCTCACCGCTGTGAGGTCATACCTCATTGTAGTTTTGATTTACATTTCTCTAATAATTAGTGATGTTGAGCATATGTTCATGTGCTTTTTGGCCATCTGTATGTCTTCTTTGGAGAAATGTCTATTTAGATCTTCTGCCCATTTTTTTTGATTGGGTTATTTGTTTTTTTGATATTAAGCTGCATGAGCTGTTTGTATATTTTGGAGATTAATCCCTTGCCATTTGCTTTATTTCCAAATATTTCCTCCCATTCTGAGGGTTGTCTTTTCGTTTATGATGTCCTTTGCTGTGCAAAAGCTTTTAAGATTAATTAGATCCCATTTGTTTATTTTTGTTTTTATTTTCATTACTTCTAGGCAGTGGATCAAAAGAGATCTTGCTGCGATTTATGTCAAAGAGTATTCTGCCTATGTTTTCCTCTAAGAGTTTTATAGTGTCCGGTCTTACATTTAGGTCTCTAATCCATTTTGGGTTTATTTCTGTGTATGGTGTTAGGGAGTGTTCTAATTTCATTCTTTTACATGTAGCTGTCCAGTTTTCCCAGCACCACTTATTGAAGAGACTGTTTTTTCTCCATTGTATATCCTTACCTCCTTTGTCATAGATGAGTTGACCATAGGTGTGTGGGTTTACCTCTGACTTTTCTATCCTGTTCCATTAATCTATATTTCTGTTTCTGTGCCAATATGATACTGTTTTGATGACTGTAGCTTTGTAATATAGTCTGAAGTCAGGGAGCCTGATTCCTCCAGCTCCATTTTTATTCAAGATTGCTTTGGCTGTTTGGGGTCTTTTGTGTTTCCATACATATTGTAAAATTTTGTACTAATTCTGTGAAAAATGCCATTGGTAATATGATAGGGATTGCATTGAATCTGTCGATTGCTTTGGGTAGTATAGTCATTTTCACAATATTGATTCTTCCAATCCAAGAACATGGTACATCTCTCCATCTGTTTGTGTCATCTTTGATTTCTTTCGTCAGTGTCTTATAGGTTTCTGAGTACAGGTCTATTGTCTCCTTAGGTAGGTTTATTCCTAGATATTGTATTCTTTTTGTTGTGATGGTAGATGGGATTGTTTCCTTAATTTCTTTCTCTTTTCTCTCTCTCTCTCTTTTTTTTTTTTAATTTGGCTGTGTCAAGTGGCTTACGGGATCTTAGTTCCCTGACCAGAAATCAAACCTGGGCCCCGGCAGTGCCAAGTCCTAACCACTGGACCACCAGGGAATTCACAGGGTTGTGTATTTGCAATTTGCTGAAAGTGAATCAATGAATAAGTTTCTCTATTTCTTTATTATGTGTTCAAGTACCATAGACCCAGAGTCAGAAAACCTGATGCAACTCTGTTAGAAATGAATTAGTTATCATATAATCAAACCATTTTAAAGGTAAAAATATGGAAATCCAGAAGAATTCATAATTTCCCATAATTACAGTGCTTGTTAGAGAGGACCTTCACTGCAGCATATCAGTGTGGCATCATATAACAATTCTCAGAATGCCAAAGGCTAAGATTTCAAAGAAAATGCTTCATTTTGGGATTGGTACACAGTATAGTATGGCTGTCTGAATGTTTTCTCTCTAGTTATACAGTGCGTGACCAACTTAGTTGGGTGAGGTAAGTTTAAAAAGGGATTTTTTTCAGGAAAGTTTTTTTTTTTTAATAAAAAGGTGTATAATCAATGGAAAATATTTGTAAGTTACAGGAGTATATATAAAGAAGAATATAATCTAATCTGTAATCTTCCTGCCTTTAGATAACCACTCTAAACATGCCAGCATTTCTTTTCTTTCAGTTTATTATTATTATTATTTTTACAAAACTATTGTTAGGGAATTCAATGTTCATTTATTTAATAAAGGCAAGAGTTTGGAGGAAGGTACCTACCTATCTCGTTAACACTTAATTCTTGACATTTTCATTTGAGTTTCTAATGTTTCAAATGTGAGAAGCTGACTTTGCTGCTTTAGCATTCTTTAGGGCATAAGGGCAAACAGTTTGTCTTTTGACTGTTGATTTATTACTTCACTGTTGTAATTACCTTAGCTGTATAGGGTATAAACCTCTTTACATTGAAATGTGCTCCCACCACACACACAAATACATTTTATTTACTTTCATGTGGATTTCAGAATTATCTTGTCAAGATGCATAATATAGGCCCACTAAGATTATAATTTCTATCACATTGAACCTATAAATCTTGAGAAGAATTGTAATGTTTATATATTTGTTTCTTCTAAGATTTAGAAAAATCTAGATTCTTTCTTCTATTAAAATATATTTGTTGGTATTTTTACAGAAGTTTGTTTTTAAAAAACTATTTTGGACCTATGCAAACATTGTTAAAATTATTTCTAGAATAATTCTATTCATTAAATTTTGCCATTTTAGCTTTTTATTTTTTTCCTGCTGTTGCCACATAACTAGTTATTGTTGTTGTGGAGAAAAGTTTCTGGGAAAAAAACAAAATAAAACACAATAACACATCGTTTTCTCCAGTATTTATACTTCTTTATTTTATGATTTGTTCCTGTTATCAGAATTTCTGAAGCAGTATTTTAAAATTCTTTTTATATAATCTGTTCAATTGTTCTTGGTTTAGAGTTTCACCAATCAGCATGGTATAGACTGTAGATTTTAGATGAAAAATTAAGCCTAGTATTTCATAGTGTTTCTTTTTTCAAGAACTGGTATTAAATTTTATCATATTTTAAACATATATTAATTTGTATGCTTTCTTTTTGTGTCTGTTGATGTCATGTGTAAATATAATTAGTGATCAGTTTCTTCTTATTAAAATCCTGTTTTTGTTGGAATATACTCACTTTGATTGTGATGATTGATGATGACAGAAAGTGACAGAAAGGAGGAATCCTTGATTGGGAACTCCATGATTTAACATTTTCTTTTTTTGAAAGGGAAGCACACCTTTCTAAACTAATTGTACAGAGGAAGGATTCTATACTGGGAATTGTGTTTTCTAATGGCCAGATTCTCTGGTTCTTGGGGCATAGCCAAATGTGGAAGCCTAATTACTGTAACCACAAAACCCACAGAAATAGATTTTTGGGCTGATGCAGAAGACTTTTGTGTAGGAAGTCAGTGCCAAGCATTTATCACTGAATTTTTCAAGGTGCTTTGGAAGCCAAAAATATTGGTAGTTGTGACTCAGGAACAATAAATGTATAATTTGTTACATGAAGAAGAAGTAGTCTAAAATACCTTTTAAACTCTTACTTTATCCCTGACTGGTCATCTGCACATAATTTTGCAGAACGTAGGCTATCAAAATGAAGCATTTAAAAATAAATGAATATAATTTATATTAATCTTTCATTTGCCTTTTTAGCCATACCTACATTTATCTATTTGATCTAACATGCTTTAATTCATATTATTTCTCAATCACTGCCAGCAGTGGTAACAGATTATACAGTAGCTCAGGCAGAAATACAGTGAGGGCATTCTAATTTTATTTGGTGGTGGTGGATGGGTGTGGAGATTTTCTCATCTTCATAAATAGAGTTGTGGACATGAGAGCCCTATTACTTCTCTGTTCCCCTACTTTATTCTCCCCACAGCAAGCACAATCTTTGCTATTTTATGCCTTCAAATATTTTTAAGACATACCTCTATAAGAGCATACTTCTGTGTTTTAATAAGAGTAAAGCTTTTTTATAGCAGGAATTGTCTATACAGCTTAAAGCATACACTATTCTTATGTCTTATATCTACAAGTTAGTTTTTAAAAAATAGGCATACTTATATTTAAGCAGTGTTTTATAATTTATGAAATATCTTTATTGGATTTAGAGCTAAAAAACACTTTAAAGTTCATCTAGCCCAAATTTACCTGAAAGACATAGCAGAAAGACCACCAAAATCGAGGCTTCCTACTCTGGGTATAGGTCTTTTAACCATGTCATTCATACGTACTCTGTCTTCTGCCATGTTCTGATGCACTCCCACAACAAACAAATAAGGTGATAGATTTGTGTGCATTGATAGAATCTGACATGTTATGTGAAGGCTAGTACTTCCTAGATGACCCCCATCATTTAAAATTCTACATGCCTGTCTCTTGTAGCTATTTGAGGAAGAGCTCTCTTCTATTTTGTCAGTATTAAGATGTACCAATTGCTTTTGGGAATTGATACAGGAATTTTAGGAGGAGTAGATACACTGATACATTAAGTACAGACATCAATTTGATGATGTATTTTATTTTCCGAAAAGTTCAATCAAATGTGGGGAAAAAACCCCAATATATTGTAGTTTTTCATGTTTTAAGGATTCCCTCAACCTAATCAGATCATAACATACATTATACTACTTTTAATCTTGTTGAGATGTGTTTTTTGCCATTAACCTCATTTTAAAAAATTGTATGATACGGTGTAACATGTATAAAATGTTAGCTCAAAGAAGACATTCAAAAAATAGATTTTGTGTTCTATTTTATTATTATCATTACTACTGTTGTTATTAATTTTCACACTAAGTGCTAAGCTTTTAATAACATTTCCTCCTTTTTTACCTGGAATAAGCAACTAGCAAAAATTGTGGGGTTTTCTTTCAGAGAAAATTTAAACTCAAGATACATTCTGCAGTTTTCTCCAAAATACTCAATTAAAATATCAAAGTGCTGTGTTTGGGATGCTCAGTTAAAATGTTGGGAAGCTCTTGCTCTTCCAGACACATGAGGAAGTAAATTTTCTATCAGAGCTCTGTGAATGCCTTAATAGAGAAATGGGTTTCCATTATTTGGCAAGTGTAATAAAATATGCCACTAGGGGAAAAAAAAAAGTCTCTTTGGTTAAGTTCAGTGGGCTAGTTCTTCAATTCTGATTCCGCTATGCCTCTCACCAGCTGTAAAACCTTAAAGAAGGAATATCTTTCTCTCCCTCTTCAGCTACTCTTTACAACATCCAGAGTGAAGGGGAGCATGTTTGTATCTGCGAATTGCTACAGAGGTAGAACGATTCTGATTGTGTTGGAAGTGATTGCTAATATTTCATAGACGTTTTCCAGCTTTCTGAAATAAACTGCATATTTGAATCTTTCAGACAGATGTCAGTTATATTAATTTTCCTCCTATTGTTATCTAGTGTGAAGTCATGTTGGTTTACAATTTATGCTATGTTTTTATTCATTGTAAAGATAGGCAGGGAAAAAAGAGGAGCTTGACACCTTGTGATTTTGCTTGTCTTCTTTCTGTCTGAAACACATGAATTTGGGTGCCTCACAATTATTTTTCTGACGCCTATGGTTAAAATGGTCTACATTTCAGTCTTTTGACATCAGTAAGCATTTATTTATAGAGTATTTTTCAAAATTCTCATTCTCTGTTCCTCTTGAAATTAAAAAAAAAAATTACTAGTAACTGGAAATAGGGCACAGATATCCAGGAAATGTAATTTGGCAATAAATGCTGTTTTGAAGTACACTGCATAGTTTGTGGATAAATATTTCTTTAATGCATGTAATTACTGGATCAGCAGAATAAATGTGGTCATGTCCTTGTAATTAATACATTGTCAAAAGTTCATTTAAGTATAATAATTTTACTGGGAAAACGCTGTCTATGTGTTTCCTGCAATAATTTGTTAAATTAAGTGCAATAAATATAAAATTACTCTCAGAAATTTTTTTTTCAAGTTCTTTTTCACTAGGTGTCACATAATGCTTTTAAGAAAGCCTTCCACACATCCCCTTTACACTAGCCCTTGCCTCTTCAAATTAAGAACCCTCAAGCAGGGGTAAGGGTAGACACTAAATATTACACTTGACTTTTCTAAAAATTTCATTTTAGCTTTAGAATATTATAACATAGCATATATTACAGCTTAGGTTGAAAATATTTAGCCAGGAGTCATGCAAACTGCCAAGTGGTCTTGCCTTTAATACAGGATACTAGTAAAGCATGGCTGTCCCCTTCTGCACTCAGCTGACCATTTAGCTCTGGAGGCTGGAGTCATGGCAACACAGAATCCTAGGGCTGGACCCGTGCAACCCCTTCATTTTATAGTCTTGTCACATTGCTCCAAGCCATCCACAGAAGGATGCTGGGCTCTGCTAAGTGAAAAAGCTGTGGGCACTCAAGGAGGACATGATAAATTAAAGGTGCTTTCTTTTTAATGTTATGGCCAAAGGGCTGCAGGGAAGCATGGTTTCCATTGCCTGACATTTTACCTGTGTTGGGAATGTAGCTGGAAGTTCTATAAATAAAGGGCAGTGAGGAAACCAGAGATACTCAACAGGGTTGGGAATAGAGTGCACTGTATGGTAGGCATGGCTAGAAGTGGTATGCAGCTAGCAAAGACCTTTTTATCTCTGCTGTACCCAAGTAATTAATGGATGAGGGCTAAAGCACAAAAAATGTGTTAAGCGTGGTAGAGGGTAGAGGAGGTGGGAAGGAGAATGGACAGTTGCTAAGTCTGGCATAGACTGATACATTTTGGCCACTTGATAATGTCTTCATGACCTCTTTGCTTCCAGTTTTCTTTTTAAAAAATAGTTAAAAACTACGGCTCCAGAACATCATTTCAAACATTATACAGTTTTAATCAATTTCCCCTTGGATTTCTATAGGCCGTATAATCATCTTGCCAGTCCAACATCTAACCTTCATCAGAGAATATAGCAACTTTGCAATTAAATCAGGTTCTTCCTATTTTACTGTTCTACCTTGTCCTGTAATAGACTACCCATCCTCTGTACTTCCAAAGTACCACTCATTTAAATTTACCATTTGCACTTGACGTTGACAGAAGAATGGTAAATAGGAAAGAGTTATTAGAACTTAGTGAAGTAAAACAAATTCTTAAGCATTGGAATACTTAGAAATGTATTACCATTTCCCATCTTGAAAATCATCTCACTGATTGTTTCTCTCTTTAGAACGTTGGCCTCTTCACGTAAAACTTGAGCTTCCCATTCACACCTGGTTCTTCTGTACACCTCCTTCTTCCTTTACCCTTCCTCTCTTTCTGTCATGGGCTGCTTGTAGAAATATTCTTCTCCTATGATGATATAGAATCATTCAGTTCTCTCTATATATTGCCCTCTTCCCCAAGATCACATGCTGATGGGCTCATCTTATACACATAAACAGACATCCAGCAAGATTCCTAAACAAGAAGCCATGCCCTTTAATGTAAATTATATTACTCCCTAATTATAAAAAACAGCACAATATATTCTTGTACTAAATATTTTTTTCCCTTTCGACCACTTAACTCTTATTTGAGTAACCAGGGAAATCATATAAGGTGGGGGAAGAAGGGAAGCCTTCACAATGCGTTGGAGGAATTTAGAATCTAGTTGTGAAAGTATGTAGTGGATAGGATGGATAGATAGATAGATAGATAGATAGATAGATAATGTAGACAACTAGCTGGGAAGCAGAAAATAACCAGACCTTTAATTATAAACAAATAAGCATGAGGTACTGTATAACAATATGAATATATGAATGATCAGAGAGTAAAGTATTCAGAATTCAGAAGCTGAGTTGGTAGAACTTTCTGGGTAGTTTTCGTGCATAGTCATGGCACATGGACATGGGTGAGTGCAGTTGTTTTTAGACCCAGTGAACTGAGGCAAATTAACTTCAAAGTTAATTAGCCTGAGCTTTTGGGCTCTTCACTTGCATGGATCCCTGGTACTGGTAGGGGCTCTGGCAACATGCTCATGTAGTCATATATTTGCATACATGGTCAAAAAGTTACAAAAGTAGGATAGTTTAACCATAATTAAAACTGCTAACTGTTTAAACTGTTAAAACTGTTGCCTATTTCCCCTCCATTTTCCTCTGCATTTCCCTTCCCCTTCATCAAGTGATGTTACAGTGGCCATAAGCTGTTTGGGGATCTTACTCAGGGGAATTTAGTTGGCTGATACATTAATTTGGTTTTAGTGGGTTAGGTTTATGTGTTTCACAGCCCTTTTTGCAAGATTGCCAGGTAAAATTCAGAACACTAGTTAAATCTGAATTTCAGATAATGAACAGATACGTTTTTAGTTGTAAGTATGTCAAAAGAAATTACCAGTTGTTCATGTGAAATTCAAGCTTCACTGGCCATCCCCTATTTTTGTGTGTTAAATCTTGCTATAGTCCACTTCCATGTTTGGTTCTGCTATCATCCTGGTGCAGAACAACCACCAGGTGTGCTTCTCATCCACTATACCTACTCTCCACGCATCAGGACCCAAAGGTGTGGGCTCAGAGGTCATATTACAAAATGGCCATGGCCAGTGCTACCCTGGCACTGGAAGAATACCAGTGGTGGAAGAGAAACAAGGTTCAGAATCTCCTAAATCAGAAGCTATATTGTGAAAAAATTTTCCCAAATCTTACAGCTCATAAATTAAAAAAAAAGGATCTCACAGAAGTTTCCCCAAATTTGACAACAACCCTAAAATTTCACATGCTCTTACCAACAATGACCTGTGATCCTAAAAATAACTTTTCTAAACTACCAATAAAGAAAGAGTCAAATATACTAGAGGGGAGATTAAAATTATAATCATTAAGAAATTATAGTTCTATGAAGAGACAATCAAAGAATGTACAAACCAAAAATGTAGGGGAAAAATGATTACAGAGACAGGCCAGGTGGTCAATTGAGAAAAGTATTATTTTTCAAGATTTTGTGATGTTTACCATACCCAACTGCCTTAAAAATGGTATTTTGGTGAGCTTTCTCTTTCTAAATAAATATGTATGCAGGCTTCCCTGGTGGCGCAGTGGTTGAGAGTCCGCCTGCCGATGCAGGGGACACGGGTTCGTGCCCTGGTCCGGGAGGATCCCGCGTGCCGCGGACCGGCTGGGCCCGTGAGCCATGGCCGCTGAGCCCGCGCATCCAGAGCCTGTGCTCCGCAATGGGAGAGGCCACAACAGTGAGAGGCCCGCGTACCGCTAAAAAAAAAAAAAAAAAAAAAAGTATGTATTCATAATTTTGTGTCCTTCTTCTTAAAGAGGATTCTCAAAATCGTAAAAGCTTTAGGTTTGCTGTGATGACTTGAGCATCATCCAGAGATTCATAGTTATTTTCATACTGTGTTTGGTCTGTCTTGTAGATCTTGATTCTTTTCAGTTAAAAAAAAAAAGAAGAGCAACTGCGATTTTGAGTTAGTTACCACCTACTGTGGCATGATAGTTGGGAATTATCTGTGGTATCACATTGCCTGTGTCCAATCCAAGCCCCTTTGTCTTTTTACCTTTATGACCTTAGGTAAATTACTTAGCTTTCCCTGTGCCTCAGTCCTAACAATAAGATTATTGTTAGGACTAAGTGAGATGATGCTTGTGATACACTTAGAAGAATAGCTGACACATAGTTTAAAGTCTTAATAAATTGTGAACAACATTATTATCAGTGTTATCATTAGACCAAAAATTCACCCCATTTAATTCATTAGAAAGCAGCAGGGGGCTTCCCTGGTGGCACAGTGGTTGAGAGTCCGCCTGCCAATGCAGGGGACGCGGGTTTCTGCCCCAGTCCGGGAAGATCCCACATGCCGCGGAGCGGCTGGGCCCGTGAGCCATGGCCGCTGAGCCTGCGTGTCCAGAGCCTGTGCTCCGCAACGGGAGAAGCCACAACAGTGAGAGGCCTGTGTACCGGGAAAAAAAAAAAAAAAAGCAGCAGGTACAAATGGAAGTATGTTAGGCTTAGTCTCATGGATCATTTAAAAGTTATTTCATGAGATTTTCTACATAAAAATAGGTAGGTTTTAATAATGGAACTTTTTAAATAATGGAACTCAAAGAAAGATGTGTGACCACACATGTCCCTTACTGTACAGCCCCAAATGAGAACCATCCACAGACTTACAGGTTTATGTTCATGCTGTATTTGGTCTGTCTTCTGGACTTTAGGTTCTCTTCAGTTTTAGAAAAAATAGCAGCTGTGATTTTTGAGTCAGTTACCTACTACTTATTCTCAAAAGGCAGAAATTCTGTAAAGGAGATTTTCTTCTCAATGTAAAGGAGAAAAAAAATATCATAGCATATGAGTCTCTCCTTTAGATTGTCGAAGTGATTCAGAAAAAATCATACCACTTAAAGTCACATTTGCTCTGGTCCCACTCACACCACATCCACAATTGAGCCATATAATCAATGTGCTCTTCACCAGGAGAAAACAGAAACTGGCCATCAGCCTGGCTGGTCTTGTGGAAAATCAAATACTTGCTGACCCTGAACACCGCTCACAAACTTCTCTGACATCCATTAATTCAGTGTAATAATTTGATGGTGGGCATTCAAAATAGATTCAAGTGCATGTTTGTGAAGTAAAGGAAAAGTCATTTTACATATAAGGAAATCATCATAGATATTTAAGAAAAACAAGATAGGTTGTCACACAAACTGAATGTTATGGACTGAATAACGTTTTTGTCTCCCTAAAATTCATATGTTGAAGCCCCTAACCCTCAATATGATAAAGATGGGGCTTTGGGGAACTAATTAGGTTTAGATGAAATCATGAGAGTGGGGCCCCCCCCTTGATGGGATTAGTGTGCTTATAAGAAGATGGAGAGAGACCAGAGCGTTCTCTGTCTCTCTCTCTCTCTCTCTCTCTCTCTCTCTCTCTCTCTCTCTCTCTCTTTCTCTGCCATGTGAGGATACAGTGAGAAGTTGGCCATCTGCAAGCCAGGAATAGGGCCCTCGCCTGGGAACCAAATCAGCCATCACCTAGATCTTGGACTTCCCAGCCTCTAGTAGTGTAAGAAATAAATTCCATTGTTTAAACCACCCAGTTTTGTTACGGCAGCCTGAGCTAAGACAGTATGCATTGACATGTATCCTGTATTATTCTAAGAGAACTGAGTTGGCTTGACTGTACTATTTCTTGTGACACGACGTCATTCTTTGTCAAGGTGGCCTGTGCTAGATTTCCCTTCAGTGTGCTCTCTCCCATCATGTTGCTCCCAATATGCTCTTTTCCACTGCATAGCATTTATCTGAGTCAACTGAAATTAGATTGTCTCCCCACTGGTTTCTGAGATCTTTTAGGTCCCCATTTTTCTGAATCCCTAGTGCCTACTACCATGCCTTGTACAAAGTTATGCTTTCGATGTATTTGTTTATCTGAAAGAATGAGATGGAAATACATGTTTTACTTTCCTAACATTTCACTTGCTACTGTCATATCTGCTGACTGCCAGTAATAGTTACATTATAACTGTAGAAGTAATTCACATTGGACCTTTCCACTGTTATTTAAAATTCTTGATCCCATTTTGAATGAGAACTTCATGCTATGGATTTTGGAGAATGCATATCTAATACATAAGTATTTCAAAGAAAGACACAATACATATGAGGCACAACTAAGCATTGAACATGGAAAAATGTCAGACAACCTTGATCTTCTCATCTCAGAATATGATTCCAAATTCCCAGTAAAGTCATAGAGAGTGGAGAGTTATCACAAAAACTTATATCCTCCTGAAGTCTGTATTTCACTTTTCTAAGTGTTTACTGCCCTGGACCACTACCATTCTCGAACACATATTGAAGAAGCACAGAGTTCTTTACTGAATTTCAGACATCATCAGCTCAGGGACAAATGCTTAGCTAAGGCTCACATCTATCATTCTGGTTGGTACATATGGTAATTTTCTCTAAATTGGCTGGCTTTCTCAGGCTACTGTATCATCCTGAGATATTAAGTTTTTAAATTGGCTCTTCCCACCTCTTTTAAAGTTAGATGGCTGATTGCTGTCACATAATTTAATGATCTAGTCCAATCTATACAATGACTGTGTAACATGGGCAAGATAATTGTAGATGAATTGCATGCTATTAATCAGTTGGCTTTTTGTTCTTACATGTTCCATTGCTTATCATTCAAGGAAGAAAATTGTCTTTTGACAGGGGTCCCATTGCAGCCTTTTTACTGTCCAATAACATCAAGGCTGAGATTTCAAAAGATAAATGAGAATAAGTGTTGGGGGGAGAGACTTAGTTAAAAGGCCTGTTTATCTAAGAATTATTTTTGGAGAAATTAGAAATTTGCCTGTATTGTTAGAGAATAAGTTGTAGAATGTTTTTATATTAAAAAAAATAGAAATAGTTTAAATAGATTTTCTCATTAGAGATTCACCAGTTTATGCGAGAGACTACCTTTCGTTGTGAAAAGGATAATACCAAAGCTCTAACTCTCAGTAAGCATCCCCTACTCTTTCCACCCCCTAATAAACAATGACTATATTGGCAATGGAACTTTATCTAAAGTGATGGCCTAGGCACTCTATTCATTGTCATACTTTACTCACAGATGAGAAGATGAGAGAGCATGCCTTTTTAATCATGTGTTCCCAGATGAGAAGCATGCCTTTTTAATCATGTGTTCCCATAGCCTAGCTCAGCTATCTAGAATTTATTAGATGCTCAATTAATGTTTCTTCAACTAAACCAATCTATTTTTGATCTCGTAAAGCTAACTCTGCAAATAAAGAGTTATTATTAGGGAAATAAATCAACATGAGCCTTCTGGATGGGGAGTCAACACAGTGAGGAAATAGTGACATTTCCAACTGTACAGAATGTGCAATTAGCAGTTTGAATGCAAGGTAAAAAGTCCCGTTTTGGATTCAACATGTGTCGCAGCGTTTTTATTTAATTTTATTTTATTTAATATTTAAGGATGACAACAAAATCAAATGAGAGTTCAAAATGATCTCTTATTAGACATTATATCCATATAATTATATGTACATATACATGTACATATACTTATATGAGCAAGTATATGTTTTCTTTTGCTTTTTTTTCCCCTCTTAACTCTAGACTTTATGAGTTAAATAAACCACTGACTGAACCACTTGTAGTAAATTACTCCTCTAATGCATCTCAATGCAGGGATGAGGGAAGGAGATGGACTTTGCTTGTCTTGTAGACAGATTTTCTTGACATTATACCAGATGTTCTTAAATGTGCTCTTTGTTCCTCTTTTTTGACTGTTTCCACTTGCATCCTCTGGGGTAAAGCTGTTTCTATGGGAATGACTGTCAATCAGGAATGTATGTTTCTTGAAAATAACTTGAAGGCAAACTCTTAACTGTTGTAAAGAGACTGATGGGGGCTAATAGTCATGGAAGCAAAGTTAAAATTCTAGAGGGAAACATTATTATGAAGTTATTTCAGCATTAACATAAAATACTATTTATTTCTTTTAAGCAGAAGATATTTGAATAAATAATATCTTACAAATGGCATTTATTTTATTAAAGTGAAACAGTATTTTAGGGAGAAATAACAGCAAAGAAAAAAAACGATTTCTCCTAGTGTTTTCTGGATGCATCTTCACCTATACAAATCTTTGCCTATTCATAACTCCTATTTCTTTATCTTAAAAACTTTATTTTAATATAAGCTGTAAGATGGTGCCTCTTGATGAAAAGCAGATGTTTTATTTGTTGTTTCTTTTTCTTTTCAAGAGTGTTTGGACTTTTTCAGTACAATGTATAATGCTAACTCTTTTTAATAAGCAAGAACATAGCCATGGCACTTAAGTGAAAACAGGGCAGAGGGGCTGGCAGTCATATAAGGAGAGCTTCATCAAACACCAGGACATATGAATGTATAAGAATGAATGATCAGAAGTGGGCATTAAATCAATTTTATATTCACCATTTCAACATCAAGAAGAGTTGTTAGTTGTAAACCAATTGTTATTCAACTTAATGAACTAATTAGGAAAATCAGTCGCAATAATAGTATTGGTACAAACTGATCTGAATATAAAAAGTAGAATTAGAATTCTAATACCAAACTTTCCAAACTAGAAAGACCACATAATACTGTTGATAAGATCTTTTCTTTGTAAAATTAATCGTAGGCAGTTCTTCATTTACTGAATTTGATTTTTACAATCCATTCCTCTGTAACTGTGATACACCACACTTATACTTGTGATGTTTCTGTTGTGTGTATATGTCTTGCAATCTGCCAGGATGATCTAGTTAATTTCTTAAATACTTTGGGTAAACTGGCTCCATTATTATTTTTCCTATTCCTGTGCTTCATTTAGTTAATGAATGGCTGTCATCCAGAGATGTAAAATATCAAGACCTCTACCCAAAGACCACACTTGGGCTGGCAAGAATGCCACAACTGCCCAGTTGAATCACAGACAGAGCTGGAGCATACGGGAACAAATTCACAAATAATAGAGAAAAGTCATCTGAATATTGCTTAGACCATTTTTAACATGAAATTTTCCAAAGATAGAATCATAAACTCCAGAAGATATATGTTAGCTGTCACTCCTATCTTTTGTTCCCTAAGTTGTGCATTTTTAATATGAATGAAATATTTTCCTCAGAGGTGACTGGGTAATTGTTTTGATAGTTACATAATTTTGTATCTTAGTGATGAAATATTTATGCATGCAATTCAAGTTATCTGTTATAAAGGGAAGCTATTTAACCATAGTGGACTAATGGTACATGCGGAAAATGGGTGTCAAAAGGAAATTTATTATATCTTCCAAGTACTGCTTTCTGTGATAAAATACAATTTGTATGATTGTGAAGTAGCATTGTTTACTTTTCCAGTCAAAAAGTCACTGTCAAAAGTATGTTTGGGGAGGGAAAAAATGGCCTTAAAACAAATGTATCACAGGGAATATCTAGGTTGTTAAAAAAAACAAAAAAAAACCTAGGGCAGCATGTTAAAAATGAACATTTCCAATACAATTTGTCATCCATGCATAAATCTTGCTGACATTTTCAGTCACTTTAATAGCCTGCCCATTTTATAAATCAGTATGAACTTGCACAGTTGCAAGAAGTGTGTATTTTGAACATCTCATTTGCATACTTTACCAGAAGCCAATGAGGCAGTGGGAGCAGCACTGGTGATCACAATACGTGTTTGGGGAGAGGCAGAGGAATCAGTAATGGCTTTGCCTTTAGGGATTGCTGTACTCCATAGGGGACGAAAATGAGAAATATTTTTCAAACAGCAGGGGTAAAGGTTTTAAAACTAGAAACACATGGAGTGATAAAGATGTTAGTGCCACAGGGCGCATAGCAGGAAAAATTTACAATGTAAAAACTGTAATTTCAGCATTAGGAAGTAATAATCGTGTTTCATCATTGTTATTAAAGCATGACCCTTAAAGTCACATAAATTAGACATAAGTTTCAAAAGAAGTTTATTAATCTTTAGCAGGAAAATATTAGGAAAGTTTATTATCAGATAAGATTTTCAGGGGGAGGCACGTTCTTCTGACTTTGTGAGTTTGTGTTGTGTGTGTGACTTCTCAGGGAAGTCTGTATCATTTCAAAGGGTAAATAAAACTTTGCTCACTATCAGCCAGTGGGTATAAATAATGCCTACTGACAGATAGTGCTTGTTCTTTTAAATTAGCAATTTGATGAGTTAACATGATACACAAAGAATGGGGACTGACCTATCCAAAATAGTTCTACTTGTCCAGAATAAAATAGTACATGAGAACTAAAGCTTACTTTTAATACAGAATGTTGCTTAGATGACGTTGATGGTAAACCAATGTTGCTAGCATAATTATTAAATTAGTAAAAGATTTAGCCTTCTTGGAATATTGAAAAATTTATAACTAAATGATGAGGTTTTATTAGTAGCTCTGTGACAAAATTGGTGAAAATTTATACTTTAGAGAAGGGCAAGAACCAATAATTATCAATGGACATTAAAGAACTATTTATGTAAAGAAGGTAAAGTATTTGATGATGCGTGTATTAATTTGGAACTGAATATCTAGATTGTGGGTGAAATATTAATTTTTACCAATTAAGACTTCCTTCAAAAGTCTGGTTTTAGAAGTTTTGAACTAAACCTGTGTGTTTGCATAATTATTTAGGTGGAACTCAAATCTTGCCAAGTTAAGGGGAAAAAACTTGCTCCTTGTTCATCTTTTTTTTCTAATAATATGTTTCAACATTTATGGAATAGGGTGATGAGTTGTAAAACACAAATTTTATAAAGCATAATTTTAGAACAGCAAACACTCCTCAAATACATTATAATCCGAGTCAAAGCAAATTTATATCAATGCAACATCAGAAACACATTTTGCATACAAGTAAAAATTGTTGTAGAAGATATAAGGAAATATAAACAAGCATAAAGAATAACTTTTCTACAAAACAAACGTAGCCACTTTTAACATTCTCATAGGTACTATTCCAGGATTCTTTCTAAGAATATGTATTTAATCTTATAATTTTATTTTATACATATTACTATAGAGATATACTTTTAAAAATGTATAAGAATATTATTATTTGGGCACGTACAATAAATGAGCTATTGCTCAGCAAAGTGTGTCCAAGTAGAAAGCATATAGAATTTGATAGAATGACAGTTCAGGATCATTTAAAATTAGATTAATTAAATGCAAAGGATTTCCATAAGATATTAAGCTTGTGTAATAGACACCATCTTAATAATATCTGCTCCTGATTTATTTAATAATGCCTTCTCATTCATAGCTATCGCTTATATTGTTCTGTTATGAGTATTTATTTTAAATGTTTTGCGATATATTCAAAATGCTTTCAGATACATGAAAGTGATATTCATCTTCTTTAAAGAGCAGTAGTCATCCATAGCAGTAATTTGACCGATAGTCCACAATCCATTGCAGAATCATGAAGTAAGTAGTTTTCATTGCATTTGTTAATTTGCTGCAGGGAAAACAAAAAGACCCAGTGATAGGGAATTCATGTGAGACAAGATGAAGAAACTACAAGGACCGAGAAAATAACCATTCTCGGTGCGCTCAAACTCTTTTTAACTAGAGGTTATATAGACAGAGGAACCAGATTACAGTGGAAAGAAATAGAGTGAGACTGAGTTGCAAAGTATTTGCAGAGGAAAAGGACGTGATATAGTCTGTGTTATACTTAACCCAGTTAGAGTGAAATAGGAAAAATAGAGAGGGAGAAAGTCAGTGAATTGAAATAAAGACGATGCGGCAATGCTAAGTCTTTGGGAAAAATAAACCACAATTAAACCAGCGTATGAAGAGCACTGGCAGGCTATAAATGACAAGAGCAGAGTAAGTTCAGACTTTGATTCATCTTTAAGGCAGGTAGAATTTGAAAATAAACGGAAATAATGAAGAATGCTATCTATGCTTCAAGAATAAGTAGATGAGATTGCTTTCCTTTGAGAAATATTTTCATGTTGTTCTGTCATCCGCTATATCCATTCTATTTAATACATATCATAGTGATTCTATGTCAATGAAATGTTTATTCTATTCAGCAAAGAGTGATATCTTAAGTTTGGGTTATGTCCATGAAGAAATTCACATTGCAGAATTTACATATCAATGTACTCATCCTATAGAGTGAGAGCTCTTCTACTGTGTTAGCTTTTGCTAGGTTATGTTGCATTAACAAATCACCATCAAATTTATACAAACATATATTTCTTACCATATTACAGTCTGCAATTGTCCATTTTCTGTGTCTCTGACTTAGATTCCAGGTTGAAAGGTCAGTATGAAACGATAATATGACTCTTAAATCCTTCTGTCTAATCATCTCATATTTTATTAGTCAGAGAAGGTCACAGGGTAAGCTTGATATCCATGCCTTATCCATGTGGCATCCCACAAGAAGATTCTGCAAATAGCTAGAAAATGGGTTGCAATGTATAATAACCCTTCTATGGTGAATAAGGGATAATTTGGGGACAATAACAAAATGTATTATGTTGTAAATACAATAATATAATTTACCACGTTAGTAAGCTTTGACATGAGAGTCTAATTGCAAAGTTTTTTTTTTCTTCAATCAGATTTTGCAGATATAGTTGTTTTTGTTTTTGTTTTTTATCCACAGTAGCTTTTTAGATTTTATTTGGTCTTACTTGATTATTTTTGTTTCTGTTGTCTGTGCTTTTAGTGTCATATCCAAAAAAAAATCATTGCCAATATAGTTTTATTCTAAGCATGAGATTGGGTGGGAGGTGGGGAGATTGGAAAGCAGTGTTGATAATTTCATTGACAAAACCACTGGAAAGGAGAAATCAAAAGAAGTCACCAAGGAAGACTTTTGGGACTCACTTTCCCATAAAGAGTGGAGTTGTTAGTATCTGTGGTGCTGCCTGCTAGTTGCTCAGCATAATCTGTGTTCTTTTTCTTCCATGGTAATCTGTTTGCCCCTGGGATGTAACTGCCAGGCAGGCAACTGAATTTCCAGCCTCCTCTTCAGTTAAACAGGCCACATGACTAAGCTCTCTAGGATGGAATATTTGGAGGTGTGATGCCTGCCACTTTCGTATCTGTTTACATAAAAATTCCCATGTGTTCTCCTTCTTGCTTTCCCTCCCCCCTTCGCTGAAGATGGAAAGAAATGATTATGCTGTCTTTGAAAGCCACATGTTGAAGATAGAAGAGCCGCTGTAGCCTGTGTCTGTGAATGTGGCAGAGCCTCCCCCCGTGCCTAAGCACTATCAGGAACGCCTGCCCTGCACTGTTACAGGAAAGAGAAAGAAAGTTCTATTGTGTTTGAGCCACTGTTATGGGATCTACTTATTACAGGAGTTTACTTTTCCTAATACAGTCGTCTTCTTCCAATAAATTTTCTTCTCAGTCAGTGATATTTTCTATAAACTTGCCTTTTCTCTGTTTCTTCACTGCTCAAAAAATCTTCAGTGGCTTCCTATTGCCTACAGAATAAAGTTAAAAATCTTTAGTATACCTTTCAAAGCCCTTATCAAATGTTCTACATTTCTGCCACTTTCCTACTACACATTCTGTAAATAAAAAATGCTTGCTTAGTTTCTCTAATACTGTGAAATTTTCAGCTTCTGTGACTTTGATTATTCTATTCTCCATTCCGGTAAAGCATCTCAACTTTTTGAAAACCTATTGATTCTTTAACTCTGCCATATCCTGCATATATTGTTCTCTCAAAACAAATACTAAGAGTTATTTCCTGCCACAGGAAAAAAAAAATACATTTATTAGCCATGTCCTATATCATAGGAATTAGTATAGTTTTTCTGTGTTCATCTCCTAAAAAACAGAGACCATTTCCTCTTCAACTGTATATTCTCAACACAGTATCCAGTTTTCAAGTACTTGTATATTTTAATTGTAAAGTCTATCTTGAAAGTTGACCAGGGAATTGATAAAAATTGGTGGATTCTATACAATTCATTGATGATACTTTGTCTCAGAGATTCAGTTAAAGCTCCAAGGGGTATAAATAGACAAAATTGTGTCATATTGCATATAAACAGTGATGGGTGAAGATGATCATTGACTGTAGTATGATGAATTAGAGTATTTTCTTGAATTTTGAAAGAATAGGTGCTGCTAGAAAGAGATGTCGCTTTCATGCAATTAAATGTCTTCTGTTTTCAAGAACATCATCCAACTTTCAAGCAATGGATAGCATGTTTTCAGGCAAAAGGGAACATATCAATACTGAAGGTGGAGGTCTCCATCAGTGAAAGGCAGAATTTATGTATTAAATATTGGTTTCTCTATTGATACATAAATTTCACTTTTCTCAACTCAAGTCAGTTATCTCAGTGATTTTGTCGGTTCATCTGTGGTCATGAAAGATTTTGACCATAGGATTTATCTAAGACTTTTGCCAGTGATCCAAGTCATCCTGTGATTAAAGATATTACGTCTTTTTAAAAATAACTTAAGCAATTATTTTATAATTTCTTTGGGGTTTTAATATCTCACTTTTACTTGTAAGGTTTTTTTAAAGCATTTATAATTTTTCCACATAATGACTTATAAAGCAGGTAATGAAATATGTTAGAAGAAGGGATAGTCTCATTGACTTTTTTTTCTATAATACATTTGTGGTTACAAGATGCTATGACAAAAAAAGAATGAGATGTAATTTTATGAAAAATCTGGATTGCTTTTGACAGAAGATTTTTTATTATGCATGAATGTTTACTAAAAACTGAAGTTCTACTAGTTTACTCTGTTTTCTTTTTTCAATTTATTTAATTACTTTTATTGAAGTATAGTTGATTTATGATGTTGTATTAGTTTTAGGTCTACAGCAATGTGATTCAGTTATATATATATTTGTATATTTTTTTTCAGATTCCTTTCCCTTATAGATTATTGCAAAATACTGAGTATAGTTTTCTGTGTTATACAGTAGGACCTTGTTGGTTATCTATTTTATATATAGTAGTGTGTCTATGTTAATCCCAAACTCCTAATTTATCCCTCCACCCCCTTCCCACTTTGGTAACCATTAAGTTTGTTTTTTATGTCTATGGGCTTATTTCTGTTTTGTATATAAGTTCAGTTATATCATTTTTTTAAGATTTTACAGGTAAGCCATATCATATGTTATTTGTCTTTCTCTGGCTTACTTCACTTAGTCAATTTTCTTGATAGTAAGCAAACATAACATCTACTACAGGATATTAAGATAAGAAAGAAATCACGTAATGACTCTGGTTATTCAAGGTAATAAAAGAGTAGGAGCAAATTTGTAATTTTTCAAAATTGAGACAAGATTTCCAAACTGGAGGTTAAATATGGCAATGACAGTTATCTGACTCTTGAGTTAAAACTAGGATGAAATATCACAGGCCTTAAAGTTTATGAGAATCAATCACAAGTTGTCAATATGGATTTGAATTTTCAGTGCTGATGTTGACACTGTTCTATTGCTTTTGGTAAGATTTCTGAATAAAGGCAGAACACTCTCTAATAAATTTTGCACAAGTAATTCTGGACTAATTTATTAAACAGAAATGGGCCTCATCTAAGAATCCATAAATGATCCTCTTGATGTGGAACACATATATTGGCTACATGCAGATGATTATTTTTAGGAGGAAAAGCTATATTCTTTGGATCCATCATTAGCATATAACTTTTACTGATATTTCTGAAAACAAACTGTGTTATGCAAACTTGATTTAATTGATTAATTGATTCATTGAAAACATAATGTATGTCAACAATTGCCCTAGGTATTAAGGATAAAAACACATTATATATTTAGTATCTTTAAAAAATCTAGGGAGGGGCTTCCCTGGTGGCGCAGTGGTTGAGGGTCCGCCTGCCGATGCAGGGGACACGGGTTCGTGCCCCGGTCCGGGAGGATCCCTCGTGCCGCAGAGTGGCTGAGCCCGTGAGCCGTGGCCACTGGGCCTGCGCGTCCAGAGCCTGTGCTCCGCAGCGGGAGGGGCCGCAGCGGTGAGAGGCCCGCGTACCGAAAAAAAAAAAAAAAAATCTAGGGAGGAATGTAATGCTCTGTGAGCATCTTCAAAGGAAACAGATGGCACATTCAAATTAAGATTATTCAATTAATTAATAAACAGATTAATTCAAAGGATCAGGCAGAGTTTAGGTAATCCAAACTCTGCATGGGGCATGGTGGGTAGGTCTGCCACCCTTAGCTGTTAAAGAGCAAGAGGAGAGAGTGGTTGCCAAATTTAAAGTCAGAAAGGGCTGTTGTGGAGGTGGACACCTTTCAGGTGCCAAAACATACCAGCCCTCTTGACCCTGCAAAGCACTCCTCGTGCCCTTCCCTCTGCCACCCAATCTCCAAAATCCAATGGTTAAAGGTAACCAGAAGACAGAGGGCAAAGGAGCTCATTCAGGTCTTTTAGATCAGCCTGAGAAGGCAAAGTGAAGAAAGGTGGAGGGAGAATGGAAAAAAAGACATGTAGCACAATGGTTATATCCAATTTACAGATGAGGAAACTACAAAAGTCATAACTGGTAAGTGGCAGAGCCAAGATTCAAAGCCAAGTTGCCTGATTCCAGAGCTTTTTCTACCTTGCAGGAATGTCATAAAAATGACTTCTGCTCTCAAGGGACTTGCAGTATTGTAAAGAAGAGGCTAAACTACAGAGGCAAGAACAACACAGGTGTCGTCAGTATCAAGATGTCAGGTAGGTTTCCCAGCCCATGACCATGGCTTACCTTTGTCCCCTCAAAGATTTAGGAGGAGGAACGACCAATTCCTTTAATCTGTGAATGGGTTTAGAATTGACCCTCTGCCCAGGTGAGAACTTTGAGAAGGTATCAGAGGAGCATCACTTAAGTGTTGCAGCTATTCATTTCATGTTGGTTGCAAGAGGAAATCAGGCTTCTTAGTCCCATACCTTCTCTTCCTGCTATGTCCAGAAATGTAGTTTTTATTTTGGCATTTGGGGAAAATTGATGGAGGCTACCATTACTTCAACTTCGGAATCTTTAGACTATTGTTGTTGTTGTTGTTATTGTCTTTGAAGTTCCAGGTGGTGTGAACTTCATCTCTATTGATAATCCTCACGCTTCTATTCTTCTAAATCTAGAATTGCCATAAGAATACAAACCTTGTCAGATGGCAAAATTTTAAATGATCTGAAAGTACTTTGGAAAAGAGGAAACCTGCTCTTTCCTCGCAGGCCTGCATGTGTGGAAATAGTCTGTAAAATTCCAGTGTCAGCATCAAAACATTATAAAGGATGCCACTGTGCATTCATAAAACCCCTTACATTATAATATGAGATCATTTTCAATCGTTGTTACTGTGCTACAAAGGACAGCTTAATAACTCTGGTCTAAACTCTGTGATTACGTATACTCAGATGCTAATTTGATATAATTGAGTATGTTCTTTTGTTGGATTCTACATTCAGTTTGTGTTTAATACGTGAAGACTATTTTCTGTGGTGGGTAGAATAAGCCCCACAGGTGTTCCCCCCACACTCAGACTTCTAAGTCACCTTTTCCATTAGCTGCTAACATTGTTAACAGCTGAGGCAGCTGGTACAGGAACAAGAGAGTTCTGCATTTCCTTTACTTGGAACAAGATTCATTTAATCCAGATATGAATGCTCTGTTTCTATGGAACATCTGTTTGGGTGACACAATGTATACATTTTTTAACATCTTAAACATTTTGAATTTTGTAAGATTTTCTGTAAAAAAATCAATTTTTTTGACTTATCAATTATTACATGTATCATTTAATTCTTAAACCCCCAAATACAGGATTCATACATATTTTGTCACCAAACATGGGGAGTTTTGAGTTTTTAACTTTGTTAATTCTGAATGATTCTATTTTTTCTTTGTTTTGAGAGTTACACAGTTTCAACTACATATTTGTCTGCAATTTCACTATCCTAGCATGAGAAAACAATAAAACTTAATCTATTGCAAGTAATATAATCATTTTTTGAATGACTCCCTTTCAAGGGTATCATATAGCACCCAGGTTTTTTTGCTTGATTTCACAATTTGTCTTCTTTTTATTATTGACCTTTTCTCACAAACATATTTTTATTAAGCTTTCAACTTGATTATAATATTCTTAAAAGGGTTAATAGTTGTTTATTATATAAATAGATAAAATACACGTACACACACACACACACTCACTCACTCATCCTGCCTGGAAACTTCGGATCTAGTGTTAACACTGTTTCACATTAATTTTGAAACCATGGGCTATGATAGATTGTGTTACTCTTTGAAATCATTTGCTTATCTCTGGCCAGACACATAGGATTCCAGCCCATTTGGGGGATTTGGTCATGTGACTTTTTTTATTTAGCCAATTGAATGTGGCCAGAATTGGTATCCATTGTGTCTGAGCAGACGCTTTAAGAACTATTAGGTCATTTCATTTTCTTTGTGCCATGAGAGTGGCATATCCTAGGTGGTGATTGCTCCTTCTGCCTGTATGACTCCTTCAGATTGCTCCTTTCATCATACACAAAAAAGACCAGTGAACCAGAGATGATTTCCAACTTAGATACAATGCAAGCAAGACCTAAATCTTTATATTCTTTAAACCTTTAAATCTTTACATTCCTTAAATCTTTACATTTACAGTCTTTACATGTGTAGTTTGTTGTTGTTCACAACATACCTAGGAAGAGATAACTGATATAAAAATTGGTACCTATAAATGGGACACAGCCATGGCAAAAATCTTAAAGTGTATGGCATTGGCTCCAGAGCTCTGGGGTTGGAAGTGCAGAAACTCTTAAAAAAGACTGGATAGAATTCTCCTGTGAAACCATCTGGTCCTGAGCTTTTGTTTGTTGGAAGATTTTTAATCACACTCTCAATTTCAGTACTTGTGATTGCTCTGTCTTTTTTTTCTCTTTCTTCCTGTTTCAGTCTCGGAAGGTTGTGCTTTTCTAAGAATTTGTCCATTTCTTCCACGTTGTCCGTTTTATTGACGTATAGTTGCTTGTAGTAATCTCTCATGATCCTTTGTATTTCTGCAGTGTCAGTTGTTACTTCTCCTTTTTCATTTCTAATTCTATTGATTTGAGTCTTCTCCCTTTTTTCCTTGATGAGTCTGGCTAATGGTTTATCAATTTTGTTTATCTTCTCAAAGAACCAGCTTTTAGTTTTATTGATCTTTGCTATTGTATCCTTCATTTCTTTTTCATTTATTTCTGATCTGATCTTTATGATTTCTTTCCTTCTGCTAACTTAGGGGTTTTTTTGTTCTTCCTTCTCTAATTGCTTTAGGTGTAAGGTTAGGTTGTTTATTTGAGATGTTTCTTGTTTCTTGAGGTAGGATTGTATTACTATAAACTTCCCTCTAAGAACTGCTTTTGCTGCATCCCATAGGTTTTGGGTCATCGTGTTTTCATTGTCATTTGCTTCTAGGTATTTTTTGATTTCCTCTTTGATTTCTTCAGTGATCTCTTGGTTATTTAGTAGTGTATTGTTTAGCCTCCATGTGTTTTTTACAGATTTCTTCCTGTACTTGATATCTAGTCTCTTAGCATTGTGGTCAGAAAAGATACTTGATACGATTTCAGTTTTCTTAAATTTACCAAGGCTTGATTTGTGACCCAAGACTACCATATGACCCAGCGATCCCACTACTGGGCATATGCCCTGAGAAAACCATAATTCAAAAAGAGTCATGTATCACAATGTTCATTGCAGCTCTATTTATAATAGCCAGGGCATGGAAGCAATCCAAGTGTCTATCCACAGATGAGTGGATAAAGAAGATATGGCACATACATACAATGGAATATTAGTCAGCCATAAAAAGAAATGAAACTGAGTTATTTGTAGTGAGGTGGATGGACCTAGAGTCTGTCATACAGAGTGAAGTAAGTCAGAAA
This sequence comes from Delphinapterus leucas, assembly GCF_059928025.1. Taxonomy (NCBI): domain Eukaryota; kingdom Metazoa; phylum Chordata; class Mammalia; order Artiodactyla; family Monodontidae; genus Delphinapterus; species Delphinapterus leucas. The sequence goes on from NC_143136.1 coordinate 83,789,191, forward strand.
GAGAAAAACAAATACTGTATGCTAACACATATATATGAAATCTAAAAAAATAAAATTGTTCTGAAGAACCTAGGAACAGGACAGGAATAAAGACGCAGACATAGAGAATGGACTTGAGGACATGGGGAATGGGAGGAGTAAGCTGGGACGAAGTGAGAGAGTGGCATGGACACATATACACTACCAAATGTAAAATAGATAGCTAGTGGAAAGCAGCCACATAGCACAGGGAGATCAGCTCGGTGCTTTGTGTCTACCTAGAGTCGTGGGATAGGGAGGGTGGGAGGGAGACGCAAGAGGGAGGAGATATGGGGATATATGTATAAAGAGGGAGGAGATATGGGGATATATGTATATGTATAGCTGATTCACTTTGTTCTAAAGCAGAAACTAACACACCATTGTAAAGCAATTATACTCCAGTAAAGATGTTTAAAAAAAAAGAGACTGGAAAAATGAAACTTTGTGGAGTGGTGGTATAGTTGGTAAATCTGCTTCATGCAATAACTTGAAAGACAGATAATGTACTTTAAAAACTTAGAGTTTTAGATGAAGAAGTTGGAAAAAAAATGTGACTGATGTGATTTGTTTGCTTTTGGCAACATTAAAATGTTATTAAAAGAAAACCATGAGCTTAGAAAACTGAGGTTTAAAAATAATGAAAGGAAAACATAGATCTAGAAATTTCAAAATTTACAGGTTCAAAAGATGCAACTGTTTTATTTTCTTCAACCAGTAAAAATAAAATTGAGAAATGCTTTGAATAACAAAGGCTGACTGAAGTTTGGCCTAGGGCAAAGATCAAATCAACTCCTCAGTTCAAGTCCATGAAGGGATTAAATTGGCTTTCAGAAAATCTTTCCATTGGACAAAGTGGCTTACAGAAAAAAACAAAAACAAAACCCAAACAGGTTCTCTGCTGAAACCTGATAATCTCAAGGTATTGACAGTTAAGTCTAGGGAGAGAAAGGTGCATTTCAAAAAGAATCATGGGCATATTTACTGGAACATGGAGCTTATTAGGATCATATAGATGAAGATTCTAGAAGTTAGAAGTTTGTACTGCTGAAATAACTCCTAGACTGGACCAAAATCCAAAATACAGCAAAAGACCCAAAACTAAATGTGAGACTTAAAATGACCTTGATCTCCCAACCTACTATAGGCAAGATACACCTATTAATACTAATTAGCCCCCAAGGAGGGTATAAAATTTAATACTTTCTTTAGATGTGTCCAGGGAGGTTGAAAAAGGAAGGATCTGTTTGAGGTGGAACTGTAACCAAGAGAACCTGGTGATATAATCATAAAGAAGAGCTGAGGACTAATCCTGGAAGATTCCCTATCCCTGAAGTAGGTGGGCACTCAAAAATGTTCCTGAAATAATTTCAGGCTTCCTATGTACCAGTTATTTTGTGCTTCCCATTCTCCTTTCCTAATGCAGTGTTTATTGAGACTAATATGTCCCTGTTCCACTACTAAATATTTGGTGTGCAGGGAGCAAATAACTTGTCTTTGTAGTTCACACACCTTTGAATCAAGAGAAGCTGTACTCATGATGTAGAGAAAAGCATACGACCTTAGACTGGTGTCTAATGTCATGGTTGGTTGGGATGCCTTCTTTGGGGTAGAATGTGTTTATTTTGTGTGCAGATAGAAAGTGAGTGAATATATATAATTAAGAGGGCGAGATATAATAGATTGCATTATTGTTCCCAATTACTGGCTTCCCATCAGTAAAAGGGCTGTGCGTATCTTCCTATTGCCGTGTGAATGAAGGTGAATCCCTCTGGGTGGCATTTATGTCCTTGACCCATTGATATGAAGCACAGCCATCTGATTTAATCTGGTCAATGCGATAAAGGCTGAAGTGCTCACTCCATATCTGAGCTGCAGCCATGCAGAAAAAGAGCCGCTCTCTTTTTCTTCTGCCTTGGGAGCAGTATGTCCCAGAATGCAGCTGCTTCTTCAGCCTGGGTCCTGTAATGTAGACCTGAGAAGCGAAGAAGAACCACATCTGACACATAGCCAATATGTAACAGGAGTGAGCTGTAAACTTTGGTTACGACAAATATTCTGAGCTTTGAAGGGGTCACCTTGGAAAAGCTGAGCGTTAAATAAGTATTTTAAACTCTATTTTTCCTTTCCCATTTACGTTTGGTAAGGGTGTAAAAGGATAACGAAGGCATTTGCCAGTGAGATGTTAAGGAAAACAGCTGGGCATTACCTACGATAATTTGGATGCATGACAAGGCCAAGTAGTGGAGAAAAGAGAGGTCAAAATCAAGATACAGCCAACGGTTTCTTAATTCCACAGTTTAAGACATATGGGAGGATGTTTAAGTGAAGCCCCAAAGTACAGGTTTCATCCTTTCAACTTTTATACAACACTCGCTGCCATCCATATTGATGACCACACCTATTATTGTATTAAAATGCAACCATTTTCTTGACCAGGGGAGGTATTCCTTCACTTTCATCTGTTTTCTCTAAAACAGTCTCAGGTAATGTTAAGGTTCCCTTGCTTTTTGAGTTGTCCACACAATTCATCTTTGGCATTTGAATAGCTCATGTACTTTACAAAGCAGCCTTCCAACTGTTTTCACCTTTTGATAATGTAGCTTATAATGAGGTTAGCTCATCCACCATACTGAACTTGACACAAAGAAAACTAAGATAAAATACTGGTCATCAAATCTAAAGATTCAAATTGTACTGTTGCAACATTACCCAAGAATGTACATTAGGAAAAATTGTCAGAGGCTTTTAAGGTGTCAAAAAGGGCAGGACCTGCATGGATAAATTATGAAAATTTTTTCTATTATGCCAAATAATGCTACTACCAGTGTGGCCTTCTGTATTGTTGAGCCTAAACCTTTGAAATAAGAAACCCTGAAACTTTCTAAAGCATTTTCCTATTTATACAGGTTTTATTTTTATATATTTATGTTTCTGAGCATGTCTTAATTCATTCACATTTACATCTCAGATATCTGTGCATTACGATACCAGTCCTGTGTTTGTCCAGCATGTACATTTATCAAGTTTTTATGGAAATTCAATTTCAATATAAATATTATGTTGTGACGTGATTTGCTTAGAGAAACACTATTTTATTGTCATAAGGAGTGTTAGTAGTTTTTAATGTTAATAGGAAAATAATTTTCAAGATATTACCAAAAACGAGGGTTTTGTAGGAAGAAGTAAAGAATTCTATGGTAATGTTGGTACTCATTATTTCTACTAGATAATAACAAGGATAAATATCAAGTATTTTTTATAGCCTTTGTTGTATGTCATGTATAATTCTAAGGTCTTTACATATATTAATTCATTTAACCTTAAAACAATCCCAAGAAGTGTCTGTTTTACAGATATATCTATTTTACATTTGAGGGAATATAGGCACAGATAAATTAAGAAACTCACCCATGGACACACGACTAATAAGTGGTGGATTTATCAAATCCAGGCAATGTGAACCAGAGCTGCTCTTTTAAACTATCATAGATTCACAAATGACAACATTAAACTTTTGATTACCATGCATATATTCTCAGTCTTATACTAATGTACCGTAAACCACAAGGCTTTAGAGTTTTGTAGGGAAAAGATCATTAGTTGGATTTGTTATTCAGTTCCTAATCTAAACCTTATATTTTGGTAGAGATGTTTGCCAAAGTTTGTGTTTACTTTCCATACAATATAGTTTTGCTATCTTAAGTTATCTTAAGTTACTGAATATTTTATTTATGGGTCTTACTCCCTAAATTAGTTTCTAAAAGGTAGGGAGGATGATTTATTTATCTGGCTGACTGCATCATCAGTGCCTGTCTTTGCAGCCTCTTGTAAGTAAAAGACGCTATCTCATTACTTATGTAGGTTCATTTTTCTTCAGTTTAAGTCAGCCCTAACATCTAACATGATGGGGTGGTTTTCTTGTTATTGTTCCCCATATATGGACCAATTGTGCAGAATCACAGTGCAATCATCCACTATCTCAGGGCAGGCCCTCTGATCACACATTTGGCCAATTGTTTTGAAATAGAAACAAAATATTTTACCTATTGAGTGAATGGAGTATGTTTTTTCTTTGCCTGTAAGGAATGAGCACTTGCAGAAGACTAGAAGAAAGAGATTCATTTTTATTTTTAAAAATATTATAAAGTATTTAATTCATTGATTATCAAGGAAGAATGATCAATTTTCATGATTAGGCATTGGATTCCAAACCAATACCAACAATGGTACTTTTGTTGGAGAGATTAATTAAGCAATTAAGGCATGTAAAGTAATAAACAATGATGTGATTCATAAATAACCTATACTCAGCAATTTAAGATAACAGTATAAGAAAACAAAAACACAGAAGCGGAAAAGTAAAAATGGATGACCATCTTCTAGCACATGGAATAAATATCTGAGCTAATTACTGAAGAAGGGGCATGAGAAAGGTCTGGGCAGGGCCAAAGTCTAGACTTAATTCTTCTTTTGTATTGTTTATAGATAGTGAGAGAAAGTCCATGGTGTAGGCAGTGTCTGGAAATATATAATTATATTCCAGGATAGCAGTTAATTTCAAGTATATATGATAACTTATTTTCTAATGGACAGAAAAAGGAGGGCAACAGGGAGTCCCAGGGAAGTTACTATTTAAAGCTCAAGCAAGAAGTTGGTGTCTGGACTGTCCATAAAGTAAGAAGGCCTTGATCTTGGACTGTGACTCAGATACAGAAATCCATTATCTAAGAGGGAAATGTTCATGGACATAGCTGGGTTCTCTACCTAGAGGGTCATGAACATTGATTCAGAACACTTCTGCCCATTAGAGTCACCTGGCAGAACTTTAAAATATCCACATGGCCAGAATCCAATGCTAGACCAATTAAATTGTAGTTTAATTAATTGTTCTGGAGCGGGATTCGAACATTAGTTAGGTGTTTGTTGTTGTTGTTTGATGTTGTTTGTGTATATTTTGGTTTTAGTTTGTTTGGTTTAGATTCTTGGTGGTTCTCGTGTACAACCAGGATTGTGAGCTACTGCTTTAGTGTGTGCAGAGCTACTGGGGATTTTGTAGAAATGCGTATTTTGACTCAGTAGCTTGAGGCAGGGCCTGAGAGCCTGCATTTCTACCAAGCTCCCAGGTGCTACTGGTTCACACACCACACATAGGCTCATAAAGCTCTTCCCTTATGACAACAACACTTAGACACAGGGGAAGAAAGGTCCCTTATCAGAACCAGATAAGCACTACTTCTAGGGAGCTCACATTTCAGAATTAGGGTCTAAAAGTGCAAAAGGACATAACTTAGGCTTAGGCTATCCATCTGATCTGTCCTAGGGGAAAGTTTTAAAATCAAACTTCACATTGGTGTTTCTCATTTTTAAAAAAATCCTGATCTCTGTATGGCATTTGACTCGCTCCTTATAGTTTCCACAAACAGGAGTATTTTGTCAAGCTTTATTTTCTGGAGTTTGTATTGTGAATTGATAATTTGTTTACAAAATATACGTATTTTCTCGGACATGCTAATATTCTGCCTCTTGCCACCCTGTTCCTTATGATTTGTACCACCAGAATACAGTTTGTTTCCTATTTCTTTAAAAAATCCTTGAACATTATGTGACAAGATTTTACTTATTGGAAGTGTGAGTTTTTAAGTGATTTTAATAATGGTAGCTACCAGATCCATTTCAGAAGAATCATTCCATTAACCTAATTTTTTTTGAAATAGCATTAAGGAATAATTAAAATTTGATATAATAAATTATTTCTAGAAAAATTCAGTAATAAAAATTAGAGAACAAGTTGTCAAAAAAGTAAAATTTGCTTTTTTGGACATTGCTGCAATGTTTTACGGTATCAACTAGGGTCATGAATTGCTGATAAAATATGCACTGTCGTCACTATGCTTTTTTAGTAAGTTAGAGTAAGCGATGGCCTTCTTCTGAATTCTGATATTTGAATGAATGTTCACTGTACAGTGTAAGTTAAGATATTGTATTAGGCATGGTAGAAAGGTGTATCAACACTTTTAGTCCACCTAATTATACTTAACTGAGCAAAACAATAGATTTTAAAACCTGTGTGTTGCAGGTCTTTGTTCATGAATTTCTTTAATATTTTTTGCACGTATTCAGTGTTGGGGTTTGAGAAAATATGCATGCATCTTAGAATAGATTTGATCTCTTTATTAATAAGATATGTGGGAAGTCATATGTATTTGTTTTCTATTGCTATGTCACACATTATTACACCGTTAGGGGTTTAAAGGAACAAAAGTCATAGTCTGCTAGGTTAGAACACAGTTTCTGTGGTCAGGATTCCTGCTATGGGTGAACTGGGTCCTCTGCTCAGGTTTTCACTAGGATGAAATCATGGTGTCACTTAGGGCTGTGATCTCATCTGAGGCTTGGGGTCCTCTTCCAAGCTCATTTGTTGCCAGGATTCAGTTGTTGCAGTTATAGGGCTGAAGCCCTCAGCTCTGAGCAGGTACCCATATTCTCTACCATGTGACTCTCTCCAAAATGTGACTGTTTTCTTCATCAGGGCTAATGGGAGAGCACATTTGACATGTGAAGTCTCTCTGACTTCTTCCTGACTCTGACTTCTAGACCTTCTTTTAAAGGGCTCATCTGAATAGATCTTGCACAAACTTAATATTCTCACTTTTTATTAACTTGAAGTAAACTGATGAGAGGCCTTACTTCTGTCTGAAAAATCCCTTCACCTTTGCCATATAACATAATCTAATCACAGGAGTGATATCTCATCTTATTCATAGAACCACAGGGGCTTGACCCCCATCCTGGGCTGTTGAGGTGGGGCCTAGAAGGTGGGGGCATCCAACAAAAAGGGAATTTTCTGGACCCTCAATATCTGATGGATTTAGGTTTTTAGACTTACTTAGGGCCCATAACCCCTTTCTTCCTCACAATTTTTCCCTTTTAGAGACTGCCTATGCTTCTTCCACTATTGTATCTTGGAAGCACATAACTGGTCTGGTTTGACAAAATCACAACTAGAGTGGGATTTTGCCTCAGGATGAATTGGATCTCAAGTCTTACCCATGATTCACCTTAGTAGGGACTTTAGATTTTAGAGTTGATGCTGGAATGAGTCAAGAATTTCAGGGCTATTGTCATGGAATTCATATATTTTGCATGTGAGAAGGATATGAATTTTGGGGGCAGAATGTTGTGGACTGAATGTTTGTGTTCCCCCAAAATTTATATGCTGAAGCCCTAACGCCCAGTATGGCTGTATTTGGAGACGGGACCTCGTTAAGTGAGGTCATAAGGTGTGGCCCTGATCCAAAAGGATTAGTGTCCTTATAAGAGACACCAGAGAACATTGCCCCTTCACCTCTCTCTCAGTCTCCACCTGCACATGGCAAAGAAAGGCCATGTGAGCACACAGCAAGAAGACAGCTGTCTGCAGTCCAGGGGGAGAGATTTCACTAACTTGACCTTAGACTTTCAGTCTCTTTAGAACTGTGAGGAAAAAAATTCCTATTGTTCAAGCCACCCAGACTGTGATATTTTGTTATGGCAGCCCAAGTAGACTGATAAACTAAGTCATACAGTGTATTTGGCTAGCTAAAGCAGATGATGTCAAACTGTTGCAGAACTTCTACTAATGTGTTTCCACCAGTAGTTTATCAGAATTTTCAATTGGTCCACATTCTAGCTAACACATAGCATTTTCTTTCTTTTTAATTTCAGCCATCCTGGTGGGTAGGTAGTGGTACATTAAATAGTTTTATTTAACATTTCAGTAATAACCAATGAAATTAAATACTTTTACTTACTTTTACTGGATATGGAAATATTTCTTTTGTTAAGTGTTCAAGCCATTAGCCCATTTTTTTAAAGATGGGCTGTATTTTTCTTATAAATTATTAGTCTTTTATATCTTGTACACAATACAACACATCTTTATTAAGATATATGTTTTTTTGCACATACATTCTTCAAACCCATATATGGTCTTTCACTCATTAATACTTTAAATTAACATAAATTCTTAAACATATTCTAATTAATTAATATTTTATTTTATGGTTAGCATTTTGGGGTTCTGCTAAAAATTCTCTGCTTACTCTGAAGTCATGAAGATGTTCTTCTATGTTTTTGATTAAAATTTAATTGCTTTACATTCCCATTAAGAATTACAGTCTATATAGAATATCTTCGTGTTTTTGCTGTAAGAAAGGGTCTAAATTCATTTTTTCCCATATGGATAAATAATCAACTTGGCTCCATCTACTGAGAAAACACCATCTTATCTCCACTAAACTCCATGCCACCTTTGTCATAAATCATGTGACTGGGTATATATTCATCTGTTTCTGGCCTTCTTATTCTATTCCACTGGCTGTTTTTTTGTCCTTTGGCTAAAACCCTGCTATATTAATTAATATTAGTTACTAAAGCTTTTTATTAATGCTTGATAGCTGAGAAATCTCTAGCTTTATTCATCTTCTATATCACTGCCTTTCTATTCTTGGCCTTTTGTATTTTCATATGGATTTATGAGTCAGCTTCAGTTTCCACAAAAATACTCAATTATATTTTGAGAAAAATTGGGTTGAAATCATAGATTAATTTGACACAAAAGGACATTTTTTAGCATATTGAATCTTCCATTCCAATTTACATTCATTATATGGTACTCCATTTATTTAAATCTTTAAAAATTGTATCTTAATAATATTTTGTATCTTTAGAGAAATAGAACACAGCTTTTGGTAGGATGCAATGTTTGTTTGTTTGTTTTTAACAGACCTTTATTAGAGTATAATTGCTTCACAGTACTGTGTTAGTTTCTGTTATACACCAAAGTGAATCAGCCATATGCATACATATGTCCCCATATCCCCTCCCTCTTGAGCCCCCTCCCATGCTCCCTATCCCACCCCTCTAGGTCATCACAAAGTACAGAGCTGATCTCCCTGTGCTATGCTGCTGCTTCTCACTAGCTAACTATTTTACATTCAGTAGTGTACATATGTTGATGCTACTCTCACTTCGTCCCAGCTTCCCCCTCCCACCCTGTGTCCTCAAGTCCATTCTCTATGTCTACATCTTTATTCCTGCCCTGTAACTACTATGGAAAACAGTATGGAGGTTCCTTAAAAAACTAAAAATAAAACTACCATATGACCCAGCAATCCCACTACTGGGTATACACCCTGAGAAAACCATAATTCAAAAAGAGCCATGTACCACAATGTTCACTGCAGCACTATTTACAATAGCCAGGACATGGAACCAACGTGAATGTCCATCAACAGATGAATGGATAAAGAAGATGTGGCACATATATACAAAGGAATATTAGTGAGCCCTAAAAAGACACAAAATTGAGTTATTTGTAATGAGGTGGATGGACCTAGAGTCTGTCATACAGACTGAAGTAAGTCAGAAAGAGAAAAACAAATACCATATGCTAACACATATATATGGAATCTAAAAAAAAAAAAAAAGGATGCAATGGTTTTGATGCTAATGTAGTTGTTATCTTTTTAAAGAAGTTTATTTTCAGTTTGCTTGTTGGTATTTAGAGATACAATTTTTATTTGTTAATCATGTGTAGAGCAAAATTGTAAAATTCACAGATTTATTCTAAAGGTTTTTCTGTAAATTAAAAAAAAAATTTATTAGGTACAAAATAATTTCATTCCTGAGTTATAAGTTTTTATTTCTTCCCTTCCAATTGTTATATTCTTTCTTCTTTTCTCTTTCTTTTCTTTTGTGTGTGTGTGTGTGTGTGTGTCCACTAGTACAATATTTAATAGAAGTCGTGCTAGCACGCCATAGAAGCAGATGGACACCCCACCCAATATTTGATTTGGATGCTGAGACTGATGATGCCATACACATACCAAGAGGTTATGAAAAGGTGTATAACATATAATGATGCTTTATAGGGAAAGTAGGGAAGACTCTCATGCAGGTCTGAAAATGGCTTAAGAGAGAGCTGGGAGAAGTGACTGGTTTAAAGCATTATATTTATTTGTGGGTGTTGCTGGAGTGAGGGCTCCCTCACACAGACTGGATCTTGGGTAGCTTGAACTCATTAGAGCCAAAGGAGAGAGCGCTGGGGCTTTCTTATCAGCTTGCCCAAATATGAGGCAGAAAGTGAAGCAGGGGAAGTGGGGTTTGAAATAGCTCAGCAGTCAAACCTAAGCAATGGAGTCAGCCTCTATTATATTTGTTTTATTCCCTAACTTTGAGGTAAATTTTCAGATATTTTGCAAATGAATACAAGATTTATTGAGTTAACATCAAGTAAATTATGTGTCCACATCTGGTACATTGGTTGCATATTTTGGGAATTTTCTTTATCTGAAAGAGAAGTGTTAAACTCTCCCATTATTATGGCCCCCAAAGTGAGATGTTGGGCACAGCAGTTTCCCACAAGGAACTCTGTTCTGAAGTGCCAGGTGCAAGGCCTCTGCACACAATACGCTATGAGCAAGTGGAACTAGATGAATCACAAAAGAAAAGGAAAAGAAATCTATGAAATGGAGCCTCTCAGAGCTATTTCACTGCTGCTACATTAAAAGATGTCTTTTCCCTCTGCTTGGTGTGAAAACTGAACTCATTGTGAAGAAGGAGAAGTCCATTAGAAGTCTATAAATATACATGAGGAGTAGAAAGAAAGAAAGCCATGTGGCTGACAGGGTCTTGGTGCTCCAGCCAGGTGTCAGGCCTGAGCCTCTGAGGTGGGAGAGCCGAGCTCAGGACACTGGTCCACCAGAGACCTCTCGGCCCCACATAATATCATTCTTCAAGGGCTCTCCCAGAGATCTCCATCTCAACGCAAAGACCCAGCTCCACTCAACGAGCAGCAAGCTCCAGTGCTGGACACTCCATGCCAAAAAACTAGCAAGACAGGAACACAACCCCACCCATTAGCAGAGAGGCTGACTAAAATCGTAATAGGTTCACAGACACCCCAAAACACACCACTAGATGTGGTCCTGCCCACCAGAAAGACGAGATCCAGCCTCATCCACCAGAACACACGCACCAGTCCCCTCCACCAGGAAGCCTACACAACCCACTGAACCAACCTTACCCACTGGGGGAAGACACCAAAATCAATGGGAACTACAAACCTGCAGGCTGCGAAAAGGAGACCCCAAACACGGTAAGTTAAGCAAAAGGGGAAGACAGAGAAATACGCAGCAGATGAAGGAGCAAAGTAAAAACCCACCAGACCAAATGGATGAAGAGGAAATAGACCGTCTACCTGAAAAAGAATTCAGAGTAATAATAGTAAAGATGATCCAAAATCTTGGAAAAAGAATGGAGAAAATACAAAAAACGTTGAACAAGGACCTGGAAGAACTAAAGAGCAAACAAACAGTGATGAACAACACAATAAATGAAATTTAAAATTCTCCAGGAGGAATCAATAGCAGAATAACTGAGGTGGAAGAACAGATAAGTGACCTGGAGCATAAAATAGTGGAAATTACTGATACCACTGGTAATAATACCGCAGAGCAGAATAAAGATAAAAGAATGAAAAGAATTGAGGACAGTCTCAGAGACCTCTGAGACACCATTAAATGCACTAACATTCAAATTATAGGGGTCTTAGAAGAAGAAGAGAAAAACAAAGGGATTGAGAAAATATCTGAAGAGATTATAGTTGAAAACTTCCCTAATATGGGAAAGGAAATACTCAATCAAGTCCAGGAAGCACAGAGAGTCCCGTACAGGTTAATTCCAGGGAGAAACACGCCAAGACACATATTAATCAAACTATCAAAAATTAAATACAAAGAAAAAATATTAAAAGCAGCAAGGGAAAAGCAACAAATAACACACAAGGGAATCCCCATAAGATTAACAGCTGACCTTTCAGCAGAAATGCTGCAAGCCAGAAGGGAGTGGCAGGATATATTTAAAGTGATGAAAGGAAAATACCTACAACCAAGATTACTCTACCCCACAAGGATCTCATTCAAATTCAATGGAGAAATTAAAACCTTTACAGACAAGCAAAAGCTAAGAGAATTCATCACCACCAAACCAACTTTACAGCAAATGCTAAAGGAACTTCTCTAGCCAGGAAACGCAAGAGAAAGAAAAGACCTACAATAACAAACTCAAATCAATTAAGAAAATGGTAATAGGGACATACATATCGATAATTACCTTAAATGTAAATGGATTAAATGCTCCCAACAAAAGACATAGACTGGCTGAATGGATACAAAAACAAGACCCATATATATGCTGTCTACAAGAGACCCACTTTAGACCTAGGGACACATACTGACTGAAAGTGAGGGGATGGAAAAAGATATGCCATGCAAATGGAAATCAAAAGAAAGCTGGAGTAACAATTCTCATATCAGATAAAATAGACTTTAAAATAAAGACTATTACAAGAGACAAAGGAGGACACTACATAATGATCAAGGGATCAATCCAAGAAGAAACTATAACAATTGTAAATATTTACGCACCCAAAATAAGAGCACCTCAATACATAAGGCAAATGTTAATAGCCATAAAAGGAGAAATGGACAGTAACACAATAATAGTAGAGGACTTTAACACCCCAATTTCACCAATGGACAGATCATCCAAAATGAAAATAAATAAGGAACCACAAGCTTTAAATGACACATTAAGCAAGATGGACTTAATTGATATTTATAGGACATTCCATCCAAAAACAACAGAATTCACCTTCTTTTCAAGGGCTCCTGGAACATTCTCCAGGATAGACCATATCTTGGGTCACAAGTCAAGCCTTGGTAAATTTAAGAAAATTGAAATTTTATCAAGTATCTTTTCTAACCACAATGCTATGAGACTAGATATCAGTTACAGGAAAATAAAGTAAAAATACAAACACATGGAGGCTAAACAGTACACTACTAAATAACCAAGAGATCACTGAAGAAATCAAAGAGGAAATCAAAAAATACCTAGAAACAAATGACAATGAAAACACGACGACCCAAAGCCTATGGGATGCAGCAAAAGCAGTTCTTAGGGGGAAGTTTATAGTAATACAATCCTACCTCAAGAAACAAGAAACATCTCAAATAAACAGCCTAACCTTACACCTAAAGCAATTAGAGAAAGAAGAACAAAATAAGCCCAAAGTTAGCAGAAGGAAAGAAATCATAAAAATCAAATTGGAAATAAATGAAAATGAAATGAAGAAAATGATAGCAAAGATCAATAAAATTAAGAGCTGGTTGTTTGAGAAGGTAAACAGAATTGATAAACCATTAACCAGACTCATCAAGAAAAACAGGGAGAGGACTCAAATCAACAGGATTAGAAATGAAAAAGGAGAAGTAACAACTGACACTGCAGAAATACAAAGGATCATGAGAGATTACTACAAGCAACTATATGCCAATAGAATACACAACCTAGAAGAAAAGGACAAATTCTTAGAAAAACAAAACCTTCCAAGACTGAACTAGGAAGAAATAAAAAATATAAACAGACCAATCACAAGCACTGAAATTGAAACTGTGATTAAAAATCTTCCAACAGGGCTTCCCTGCTGGCGCAGTGGTTGAGAGTCCGCCTGCCGATGCAGGGGACATGGGTTCGTTCCCCAGTCCGGGAAGATCCCACATGCCACGCAGCACCTAGGCCCGTGAGCCATGGCTGCTGAGCCTGCGCATCCGGAGCCTGTGCTCCACAACGGGAGAGGCCACAACAGTAAGAGGCCCGTGTACTGCAAAAAAAACAAAAAAAACCAAAAAACTTCCAACAAACAGAAGCCCAGGACCAGATGCCTTCACAGGTGAATTCTATCAAATATTTAGAAAAGAGCTAACACCTATCCTTCTTAAACCCTTCCAAAATATAGCAGAGGGAGGAACACTCCCAAACCATTCTACAAGTCCACCATCACCCTGATACCAAAACCAGACAAAGATGTCACAAAGAAAGGAAACTACAGGCTAATATCAGTGATGAACATAGATGCAAAAATCCTCAACAAAATACTAGCAAACAGAATCCAGCAGGACATTAAAAGGATCATATACCATGATCAATGGGGTTTATCCGAGGAATGCAAGGATTCTTCAATATATGCAAATAAATCAATGTGATATACCATATTAACAATTTGAAGGATAAAATCTATATGATAATCTCAATAGATGCACAAAAACTGCATCTATCAAACTACCAATGGCATTTTTCACAGAACTAGAACAAAAAATTTCCCAATTTGTATGGAAACACAAAAGACCCCATATAACCCAAGCAATCCTGGGAAAGAAAAATGGAGATGGAGGAATCAGGCTCCCGGACTTCAGACTATACTACAAAGCTACAGTAATCAAGACCATATGGTACTGGCACAAAAACAGGAAGATAGATCAATGGAACAGGATAGAAAGCCCAGAGATAAACCTATGCACATATGGTCACCTTATCTTTGTTAAAGGAGGCAGGAATTTACAATGGAGAAAAGACAGCCTCTTCAATAAGTGGTGCTGGGAAAACTGGACGGCTACATGTGAAAGAATGAAATTAGAACACTCCCTAACAGCATACACAAAAGTAAGCTCAAAATGGATTAAAGACCTAAATGTAACGCCAGAAACTATCAAACTCTTAGAGGAAAACATAGGCAGAATACTCTATGACATCACAGTAAGATCCTTTTTGACCCACCTCCTAGAGAAATGGAATTAAAAATAAAAATAAACAAATGGGACCTAATGAAACTTAAAACTTTTGCATAGCAAAAGAAACCATAAACAAGACCAAAAGACAACCCTCAGAATGGTAGAAAATATTTGCAAACGAAGCAACTGACAATGGATGAATCTCCAAAATATCCAAGCAGCTCATGCAGCTCAATATCAAAAAACAAGCAACCCAATCCAAAAATGGGCAGAAGACCTAAATAGATATTTCTACAAAGAAGATATACAGATGGCCAGCAAACACATAAAAGGATGCTCAACATCACTAATCATTAGAGAAATGCAAGTCAAAACTACTATGAGGTATCACCTCACGCTGGTCAGAATGGCCATCATCAAAATATCTACAAACAATAAATGCTGGAGAGGGTGTGAAGAAAAGGGAACCCTCTTACACTGTTGGTGGGAATGTAAATTGATACAACCACTATGGAGAACAGTATGGAGATTCCTTAGAAAACTAAAAATAGAACTATCATACAACCCTTGCAATCCCACTACTGTGCATATACCCTGAGAAAGCCATAATTCAAAAACAGTCATGTACCACAGTGTTCATTGCAGCACTGCTTACAATAGCCAGGACATGGAAGCAACCTAAGTGTCCATCGACAGATGAATGGATAAAGAAGATGTGGCACATATATACAATGCAATATTACTTAGCCATAAAAAGAAATGAAATTGAGTTATTTGTAGTGAGGTGGATGGACCTAGAGTCTGTCATACAGAATGAAGTATGTCAGGAACAGAAAAATAAATACCGTGTACTAACACGTATTATGGGATCTAAAAAAAAAAAAAGGTCCTGAAGAACCTTGGGGCAGGACAGGAATAAAGACGCAGACATAGAGAATGGACTTCAGGACACAGGGAGTGGGAAGGGTAAGCTGGGATGAAGTGAGAGAGAGGCATTGACATATAGACACTGTCAGATGTAAAATATATAGCTAGTGGGAAGCAGCTGCATAGCACAGGGAGATCAGCTCTGTGCTTTGTGACCACATAGAGGGCTCAGATAAGGAGGGTGAGAGGGAGACACAAGAGGGAGGGGATATGGGGATATACGTATATGTATGGCTGATTCTCTTTGTTATACAGCAGAAACTAACACAACATTGTAAAGCAGTTATACTCCAATAAAGATGTTAAAAATAAAACCTCTCCCATTATTGTCGATTCATTTATTTCCCATTTCAGTTGTCTAAATTTTTGTTTTATATATTTTGACTGTATGTTATTGGGTACAATATATTTAATATTTTAAAAAATTGGATTGACCCCTTTATGATGAAATAGTCCTTTTTATTTCTATAATACTTTTGACTCTAGGTGTGTTTGTCTGATATTAGTAGCATCATACAGTATTTCCTTTGGTTATTATTAGTAAGTTCTTTTTCCTTTCACTTTCAAACTTTCTCTCTCCCTACATCTTGTAAGCAAATTAAATGTATATGTATATTTTTTAGTAGATTTGAAAATCCCAGAGTTTTACTTGAAGTATTTATATTTAAATTATTATTTATATATACACCCACAATCATACTATTAATTTTCAGACTCACTTAATTTTCACTTTGTAATTGTTCTCTTGCCTTCTTTTTGATTAACCAACTTTTTTCTTATTTTTCTTCAATTATATCATTATAATTATTTAATTATTCTCATAGTGGTTACTCTATGTAACAATATTTGGTATTGATTTTCACTATCAAAATAGTTACTTTATCTGTAAAATGCTGCTAGAACATCAGAGCATTTACAGTCTGTCTTCCACAAATTCCCAACATTTTACAATATTATTGTCAAACATGTTAGTTTTATTTATAGTTAAAATCACATAAAACCTTACAGTTATTGTTTTGTATAATCGCTAATTATTTATATTTCCCCACATATTCACTTTTTAAAAAATCCTTCTTTCCTTCCCCCATTTATGTTTCTTTTTAGGACCTTTTCCTTTGCCTATAGATTTAGCCTTTTTTTTAGTGAAAGCCTGATAGTGGCAAATTATTTCTTTGTCAGAAATTGCCTCTGTCTACCTTCTCTTCCACAAGAATATTTTCATGGATATCTAGGTTAGCATTTATTTTCTGTGAGGAGTAAGATGTTGTTCCACTCTTTTGTCTTTCATAATTTATGTTGATTAGTCATCTCTCTGTTTTTTTGCACCTGTTAAGATAATGTATCTACTTTTTCTCTAGTTGCTTTTAAGATTTTTAAAAAATGTTTTCTGTCATTTTCTTGGTGTGGTTTCCTTTGTATTTATCCTTCTTTGATTTTGCTAATCTTCACAAATCTATAAATGGATATCTGCCAGTAGATTTGAAATCCTTTGCCTTTATCTCTGCAAATAGTTTGCCACATTTTTTTTTCCTCTTCCTCTGTGACTCTCATTACAGGTATATTAGAATTTTTAAACACGTTTTACATGACTTTTATGCTCTGTTATTTTTTCTTTCTCTGCATACATTTTTACATTTTCTATTGACCTCTCTTTCAGTTTACAAAGCCTGTGTTTTTCTACTTGCAGTCTGCTGTTCCATCCACCCATTTAGTTCTAAGTTCCAGATATTGTATTTTTCAGTTATAGAATGTTTTTCTGTTTTTATGTTTTAATATTCTGTTGAAATCTCTTTCACTTTACTTATTTTTTTATATTTATTCTCTATTCTCTTAAACAGTAATCATGAATATTTAAAGTATATGCTTGCAAGTTCTAACATCTATGTAATCTCTTGGTAAATGTCTTCTGTTTTCTCTTGATTTTTTTTGCTTAAGTCTCTGCCTCTTCTCAGGTCTAGTATATAATATTTTTATTGTATGGCAGATATCATGTATAAAGGAAACACAGAAGTTCAAGATGTTGTTACTCTCTACCTTTTCCCTCTGCTAGACAGATAGGAAAAAGCTGAAACCTCAATGAAATCATAATTGATTTGTTGCAGAACTTGGTTGTAACTTTAATGATTCATTCTATCTTTTGTTTGCTTTGTTTCTTGGGCCTGTCCCTCTTGAGATTTGATTGAAAGCCTGTATTTTCCTCTCTGTCTTTATCTTGATGAGATTACAGCAAACTGAGTTTTACCCTCTAGAGTTTCCCAACCCAGCAGAGTCTATAAGACTCTAGGAAAACTTTTGCTGCCTTTTAGAAACTTTTAAATAACTTCCCAGTTCTTCTGTGGTCTTGAAATTCACAGTATGTTTTAGGGAACACTAGTCTAGTGATGAGGCTTCTCAAATTTTAAAATTGTTACTCCTGTGATGCTTGAACTTTAAGAGTTTAGCTGATTTCTCTTTGCTCCAAACAAGTAAGTTTAAGGTAAGCTGGAACATCAACCTATGATTAGAAAATGCCCACAATTCAGTAAATTCCTCAAGGGAAAAATATCTGATGAACATGAAATCCCCTTGGAGACACTCTCTGCTTTCTGGGCTTTTTGTTCATCTAGTTTTTGTTTCTTTAAAAGTTCATGCCTGGACTTCCCTGGTGGTGCAGTGGTTAAGAATCCACCTTGTAATGCAGGGGACATGGGTGCAAGCCCTGGTCAGTCCAGGATGATCCCACATGCCACAGAGCAACTAAGCCCGTGCACCACAACTACTGAGCCTGTGCTCTAGAGCCTGCGAGCCACAGCTACTGAGCCCAAGTGCCACAGCTACTGAAGCCTGTGCGCCTAGAGCCTGTGCTCCTCAATGAGAGAAGCCACCACAATGAGAAGTCCGCACACCGCAACAAAGAGTAGCCCCTGCTCACCTCAACTAGAGAAAGCCCGTGCATAGCAATGAAGACCCAATGCGGCCAAAAATAAGTACATTTTTAAAGATAAATTAATAAATAAAAGCTCATGTCTGTAAAAATAATTTTTGAAATACATTCAGCTTTTAAAAATTCTTTCAGGGAAAGCATTCCTATTGCAACCTACTGCATCCTTCTCATAGTGGGAGCTCTCAGTGTAGTTTCTTTTCCTTTTTTAAGTCAGATGTATTGAAAGTACAATTTAATGCAGTTTAAAATCGACTGTCTTTAAGTAAGTGCTTTAATAAACTTAGACAAATGCATACAGCCATGTAATCACCGCCACAGCCATAATATAGAATATGGAGTATTCCCAGCACCTCAGAAAGTTTTCCTGTGGATTTTTCTGTCAGTGACTTCCTTTTACTACTAGACCCTGACAGACATTGAGTCCTCTTCCTGTAGTTGTGCCTATTCCATAATGGAAATACAATATAAACTGGATCACAGAGTATGCAGTCTTTTGTGCCTGGCTTCTTTCACTCAGCTTAAGGTTTTGTCGATTCATCCACATTGTTACATGCATCAGTAGTTCATTCATTAATATTGCTGAAGAGTATTTTATTGTACATGAGTTGACAGACATTTGACCTGTTTCTAGATTTGGTGACTATGAATAAAGTCACTATATCGGGACATATATTTCCAGGCCTCTAGGAGTGGCTTGAGGGCGTTTATGTTGTTTCCAGCTGGTATTGGCATACAGGTATTTGGGTAAGCAAGTTTTTACTTCACTTGCGTAAATATCTAGGAGTGAAATTACTGTGTTGTGTGTATGTTTGACTTCATAAGAAATTGACAAACTGTTTTCCAACAGAGCTGTATTATTTTGCACTCCCCACTAGCAATGTATGCAAGTTCCACTTGCTCCACATCTTCACTAACACTTGGTATTTTCCATTTAATTTTAACCATTCTTGTTAGTATGTAGTGGTTTTAATTTACATTTTCCTAATGTCTACCAATGTTGAGAATTATTTCATGCCTTATTTAGTATCCATATATCTTTTTCAGTGAAGTGTCCATTTTTTTTGCCTGTTTTTATTGGACCCTGACTTCTTTTTATTGAGTTGTAAAAATCCTTTGAATGTTCTGCATATATGTCTTTCATCAGATATATACTTTATAAAAATGTTCTCCCTATCTATAGCTTGGCTTTTACATTTTCTTAACAGTGTCTTTGTGTGTATGAAGGTTCTCATTTTGATGATAGGCTTAAGGTTCTTAAGTTTAAGATAAGGTTCTCATTTTGATGATAAGTTTAATTTATATGCATATATATGTGTATAAAGTTTTTTTTGTGTGTATATATATACATATATATACATATATATGTATATATACATACAAATGTAAAAAATATATATATATACATATATATACACATACAAATGTATACATACAAATGTATGTACATATATACATACAAATGTAAAAAATGTAAATACATGTACTAAACAATCTTTCCCTAGCAGAGTGATATTAGGATTTTCTACCCTCTTTCATTCTGAAATTTCTGTATTTTACCAATTGCATTTATGTCTATGATCTACTTTGAACGAATTGTTATATATTTTACCAAGATAAAGGTGAGAGTAGCTGTTCCTTTTTTGTCCCCTATATTGTGGTGGTCATTTCCAGCAGTTACCCTATCCCTGTCCCACCATTGTATGTTGAATGTTCGTGGAGCAGATAACTTTTATCATTAATTTTATAGGCCTGATTAAGTGGTATTATACTCTAGGAGTTATACTTAAGGAACTAAACCTGAGGTGCCTCATCCACATCTGGTCCTAATATAAGTGATAAGACTTTAAGCTGCTACAGTAACAGATACAACTTCTACAAATCTGGGGAAGGGGTGAATGTAGTTTTACACAAAAGGGACATGAATCAGGAGGGCCAGAGGGTGGACTGTGGTAGGCTGCTTCTAAAAATGGCTCTCAGTAATCCCTGTTTCCAGGTATTCATACCCATGTGTAGTCCCTCCTCTTGAGTGTGGGCTGGACCTAGTGACTTTCTGCTAATGCATAGAGCACCGTAAAAGTGATAGGATGTCATTCCCATGATTAGGATACAAAACTATAATTTCCTTTTTGTTCTCTCTCTCTCTCTTCCCCCATCTCTGTCTGATATCTTGTGACCTTCTCTAGTGGAAAAGTCTCATATGGCAATGAACTCAGACCAGCCTCTGGCCAGTAGCATATAAGGAACTGAAACCCTCTGTCCAACAGCCTGTGAGAAACTAAATTCTGCCAACAACCATGTAAGAGAGCTTGAAGCAGTTCCTGTCTTAGTCTGTTCAGGCTGCCGTAACAAAACACCACAGACTGGGTAGCTTATAAAAAGCACAAAAGAAAAAGTGTTGCCTACAGTTCTAGAGGCTGGAAACCTGAGATGGGAGACGGCCCTCTTCTGGGTCACAGACTTCTTGTATCCTCACATGACAGGAGGTGATAGAAAGCTCTGTGTAGTCTCTTATAAGAGCACTAATCCCATTCATGTGAGCTTCATTCTCATGACCTAATCATCTCCCAAAGGCCCCCACATACTAATACCATCTCCTTTGGGGGGTAGGATTTCAACATATGAATTTTGGGGGGACACAGACATTCAGACCGTAACAGATCCTTTCCCAGTTGAGCCTTGAGACAGCTATGGCCATATCTTTGCTTGCAGCCTGTGGGAGACCTTGAGACACAGGCACTCAGCTAAACTTCACCCAGATTCCTTATCTACAGAAACTGTGAGATAATGAATATTATTATTTTAAGCCACTGTGTTTGGGGTCATTTTTTTTTGCATCAATTAATAATCAACATTTATTTATTTATTTTTGGCTGCATTGGGTCTTTGTTCCTGTGCACGGGCTTTCTCTAGTTGTGGCGAGCGGCAGCTACTCTTCATTGTGGTGCACGCTCTTCTCATTGTGGTGGCTTCTCTTGTGGAGCACAGGCTCTAGGTGCACGGGCTTCAGTAGTTGTGGCACACAGACTCAGTAGTTGTGGCTCGTCAGCTCTAGAGCACAGGTTGAGTAGTTGTGGTGCACAGGCTTAGTTGTTCTGTGGCATGTGGGATCTTCCTGGACCAGGGCTTGGACCTGTGTCCCCTGCGTTGACAGGCAGATTCTTAACCATTGCGCCACCAGGGAAACCCGGCTGGGAATGTTTTAATGTAGAGATATGTTATCTAGATAATTAACCAATAGTTTTGAAATTTTACCTGTGGACGTCATACACAGTGAAGATTTCACAAGTTTAAGTGGCTGATTGAATACCTGTCACAATAAAAAAATTATGCACCTCTGACTCATCAGAATATCTTTCATACTGATATACCAACTGTGGAAAATAGTAAGTACCACTTGAACACAACTAAACTAGGGTGAAAAACAAAACATAATTGAAACATAAAAAAAAAACAAAACATTTTTTTGGTTAAATATATATTTGGTTCTCAAGCCAAAGACTTTTCTAGTGAGAACTAGACCACCAAAGGCCAGCGTTTAGACACTTCATCACTATGTGTGTGGGGAGTGTGTATACAAACATGTATATATATACACACATATATATATCTTTAATTTTCTGTCTATATGTGATGATGGTTGTTCACTAAACTTATTGTGATAATCATTTCATGAAGTATGTAAGTCAAATCATTATGCTTTACACCTTAAACTTGTACAGTGCTGTATGTCAATTATATCTCAGTAAAACTGGAAGAAAAGAAATAAAGGATTTTGATAAAATTCAAAAAAATACATTAACATAATTGCAAAGTCTTTCTCTTTAAAATGGCTTGTCTACTAGGGGTTTAATATATGAAGGATTTTAAAGGGGTTATAAAGAATTTTTTACTATAGAAGGAAAAGTGCTAAAGGTATCACAGAGCCTCATAATTAAAGAGAAACTTACAGCTCAATTAAATTTAAGCATCATTAGGCATAAAATATCAGTGAGTACCAAGAGACTAAGAAAAAGAAGTGCTGTTGATGTTAATAGGCAAAAGGTAAGAGATAATAATATAGATTGGACCAGGCATTACAGAGATAGAGTCAGAAGAAATGTAAATAATATTAGAAACTGGAATTTAATACTCTCTCTAATAGCCTGATGAATATATTCTCTACACAGAAGAGCTATCCACTCTTTCAAATACATTAACTCAAGTTTAAATGAAATACTATGAATAATTATTTTTATTTTGAATGGATTGGAGATATTGGGATATGAAAAATAATCTGTATATATTAATTATTCAGAAAAAGAGAAACAAGTGACACCTATGACTGAAAAGACATTCACCTTCTGATTTCACTCTTACAAAACATTTTTAAGAGACTGAGGTAAGTTATTCCAAAGGAGGGCTATTTTAACTTTCAGGATTCATGACATAGAAAATGTTTTAAGAAACATCAGGTTGAATATTTGCTGCGAAAGAAATGGTGGGTTATCACATAATTGGAAATCTCTCTTCTTTAGAAGAACTAACACCATGTTAAAATAGAACTTTATAATTGATCCATATAAATAGGTAAATAGGTAGTTAGGTAAATAGATAGATAAATAGATAAAGCTCAGACATAGATATGTTGATATAGTTGTAGATACAATATTTGTAACTATATCCCATCTGTATCTATATCTTCCATCTATATCTTTTCCATTTTATGTATCTGTGTCCTATCTATCAATCTATACCAGTGGTTAAGAAATTTCTGGATAAGAAAGTTTAATACCTCTGGGTCTTGGTTTTCTCATACGTAAAATAGTGAAGATGGGCTACATGATTTTCATATGTAAAATAGTGAAGATGGGCTACATGATTTTCAAAGTCCTTTTCCACTTCAAAAGTCTTTGAACTTTGATATTTATCTAAGACAGCTTGTATTGCAACAACCTTTCATGAGTATCTAGTTCTTAGAAATGAATTTTATTTGATGATGGAAAAGAAATTCTGTTGCTTAAACCAAGTCTTTTTGGGTATTGCCAATCAATGCTGATTTTATTGAGTTGTTTTCACCACTGTCCAGCACCTGGTTTTTGACATAAATACATTATTGGAATTCTATGAACATTGAATATCTGGCTTCTGTCTGATTTTTTAATCTGGATAGAATTCATGCAATTCATAGTAATTTTAAGATGTATAGTGATATCTACATTTGTGCTCAAGTATTTTCCTCA
Source organism: Delphinapterus leucas (assembly GCF_059928025.1). Lineage (NCBI taxonomy): Eukaryota > Metazoa > Chordata > Mammalia > Artiodactyla > Monodontidae > Delphinapterus > Delphinapterus leucas. The sequence continues at coordinate 83,812,893 of NC_143136.1, forward strand.
GTACTTGTCTTATCTTGGATACTTTGTGTGTGTGTGACATGCCACCTAATGTTTCCCCCCTTCCCATAATAGTATTGATGCAACAGTAACCACCTTGACTTTGAATAGATTAAAGTCAGAATCACTTCAGCCTCTCACTTTGCTCTGCCTACATAAGGGAATCTTCATTTATTTATTTATTTTTTCTGTCTTCCTCTTGTAAGCTCTCTGTCCCTCTTCAAAAAGACAGATGTCTTCATTTTTTTGGAGAGCCTCCTTCTGTTACTGGCATCTGTGCTAATTTACTGCTATAAAAATTGAGAGAGGTTACAGAAAGAATATGGTAAGGTAAACAAAGTTTACAAATTTGATTTAGAGAAAGAATTTAGTTGAATATTATCAGAATTATCATCCTACAAAGACAAGTTTTAACGTTCTGAGTTGGATGTAACAAAAGAATCTACCTGACCAACTGATCAACGTATTAATATTATATCAAAAGTATAGCAATACTGGATTTTGTTTAGCTTCATCTCTCACATTATCAATTTTTCTCTCTTCTTTTTCTCCCTTTTTATATCCCTCCCTCACTCCCACCCTCACTTCTTTCTCTTCTTTAGTTTTCTCTGGACCTGACTTGGATTCAAATAATTAATGTTATAATGGACTGGAGAAAAAAGTCATTGTGTCACCTCATATGTGCAAATTTAACTACATTTTGCATAATGTTTGTATTATTTCTATGGTAGTGTGTGAAAAAAATTCCGCATTTGTCTGTGCTTTTCTTTAACCCAGAAGAAACTTAAAGTTTTACATTTAGATTAACTGAAAAACTTTAAATTGTTGTGTCAGTTATCCTTCTTGTAGCTGAAGTTAATTCTGATAGAAAAATGTAGCTTTCTAAACTGGTAATTAACTATAAAGTCAGGCAGTTGGAGTTTTGTTTGTATCTCATGACTAAAGTTACATCTTGGTTACTTTTGACTTCAATCTAACATTTTGCTTTGACTAAGTAAGCTAGAAAATAAGCTTCTTTTTGGAAAAGGAATTTCTTAACACCAAAAGGATGAGCATGCTGTTTGGTTTCAAGGATGGCATAGGCTTAGATTTGTATTCTTACAATATTATTCCTAATGATTTCAAAGGACATCAAGGGTTGGGACTTAAATATCATCCCAACTTTTACAGCTTACTGTTACAGATTTCTTCATGAGTTTGTGTTATTTTTCATCTTAAAAATCTCAAAATATTTTACTGAGGTGTAATGGAGAGTAAAAATAACCAAAATCATGAAAATAAAACAATTAACAACAAGTCTTTCAAAGGATCAGGTTGAGGTTGAAGGGCTCCACAGGGCTCTGAAGTGGTCTGAAAATAGAGGGAAGGGACAGAGGGGCACACTTATTTTATCATATTAGGATTACAGTTAAAATATACAGATCACAGTTCTCACATATTCACAATGAACACTAAGATTGTTTTATGCTAAAATCTTTCAGATTTTTCTGAAGACAAACATCAACATTTCAAAATATGTTGAGAATATACTAAGGTTCTATTGTTCTATGCTCATTAGAAATATATGTTACATATAAACATTCTTTTTCCATATAAATTTCATGAATAGTTAAAAGAAGCATCTATGTGCCTAAAAGGTAATATTATTACAAATCAATTATATGTATTATAAATTATACAAAAAAGTATTACACATAAAGTTTGTAAAATATTTTAGATAATTTGTTATACTAAGGGAGAGGCATTGCATTTGAAAGTTTAATCAAAGCAGCATAAAAAAGGAAATTATAGTGTCATGTCTAAAACCTTTAGATAAATATTTTCATATAAGCATTCATATTCTTATCTTTAAATTGGAAATATTTAAATTACCTAAAATTTGGATAGGTCCACTTATATTAATTTTCAAAATAACTTCCCCAAAGTATAGAATTCTTTGAAGATTGTTTTCATTTTCAGGAAAAAGTGAATACTTCTTCATTTTTAATGTCATTAAAATGATGCGTAAGGTGACATTGAGTCCATATATGCTACACCTAATAGTAAGAATCATCTTTTACATATTTCATAAAACTATTTTCTTTGTTAAAGTCTGTTTTTTCTAATATCTAGCTATCTTTCTTTCTTATTAATATCTCAAATATGTATACGAGTTAAATTTAGATATCTTATTAAAGGTTTTTAGCACTGATTTATATGAGGTTATTAATAAATCTATTTGGATGATCAATATAATCTCCTCTTTCCTCCTTCTTTTAAATTCCTCTCCACCTGATGATTAAATTTTATCAGTATTAAAATGTCATTTATCTTATTTATGCAAGAGAAATGTGGCAGGGAAAACATCCATGGCAAATGTAAAACAGTCTGTGAGAGATGAATTATTTTCTTAATTCTATGCTGTACCTTGCACACTTGGTCTGTTTGATGTTTTTGAATAAATTGACTTGGCACATAAAATACAGATAGGTAAGTATGCTTTTAACTTTTAAAATCAAACAAATCAGACAAGTTGGTTATGTTTAATAAAGAATTGATCAATTTGATTAAATTACCAAACTATTATACACATGGAATAATAATATTTATTGCTATTAAATTCTTACCTGATCCCTAAAATTACTTGTGATACAGAAAAATTAAAACATTGTTCTTCCTATTTAAATTGTCCTACTAATTTCACAGCTGTATAGTGGGAAACATGTTGAGAGAAAGTATTACAATATTTTAAAGCCACATGGGATTATTAAAAACTGAAATGAATCCTCTAAATCTTTGAGACAACTGTTCATCAGATACTTTTTCTTAAAAGGAAAAAAAACTCCGTAATTTACTGGAAACCTATAATTCACAGCTGTTAGTTCAAGCAATGTTCCTGGAGAATGGTCAGAGGAATATACTGGAACATTGGAAGAGGAAGAAATTAGCCAAATTCATCATTTGCTTTTAATTTTGCATTTTCATTCAATTAATTCCCCTTACTTGTCTAGCAAGACTGAACTCATCTTAAAAGTCTTAATTCCTTTTGGCTCAATGTAAATTATGATGCCTGAGAGTCTTGGACTATGAATAATGTGGTCTATTTTGGGGGGCCGCTAACTGCTATTTTTGAATGGGAAAAACAAAAGCATTTCACATACTCAAAAAAAAGGTAGTGAGTGTTGAAGGTAATCAATGACTTACCTTTTATTTCCTGTAAATGACAAGCTTAACAATTGTCACAGAACTCACCAGTGCATTCTGGAAATCTCCTTCTGTCATCATAAAACCCTGACTATAACAACATGTGTCTAGAGCTGGACAGAGCCCCAGTGACCCTGTGCTAACATTGGGTTCCTAGTGGTCAGAAAGCAAGAAAGAAATGTAAAAGTAAAGAAACATGTAAACGGCTTAAATGACAGAAAAATACTCTCAGAAGAAAACCTTTTCTTTCTTTTTGTTCATAGCTGTCAGAGATAATTCTCTGGATGTATCTCTGCTTTCATTGAACAAGAATCAAAACAGAATTTATAGACCTACTAGAGAATGGACTTGAGGATACGGGGAGGGGGAAGGGTAAGCTGGGACAAAGTGAGAGAGTGGCATGGACATATATACACTACCAAACGTAAAATAGATAGCTAGTGGGAAGCAGCCGCATAGCACAGGGAGATCAGCTCGGTGCTTTGTGATCACCTAGAGGTGTGGGATAGGGAGGGGGGGAGGGAGGGAGACTCAAGAGGGAAGAGATATGGGGACATATGTATATGTATAACTTGATTCACTTTGTTATATATAAAGCAGAAACTAACACACCATTGTAAAGCAATTATACTCCAATAAATATGTTAGCAACAACAAAAAAAGAGATCCCATGTGCCGCAACTAAGAACCAGCGCAGCCCAAATAAATAAATAATTTTAAAAAATAATAATAAAATATTAAAACAACTAGCCTGTAAAAAAAAACAAAAACAGAATTTATGTTATTAGACAAGTAAAATTAGTGATGGACCCAGCACTTAAACAGTATATGCCTTTTTTATTTTTTTGCTTCTTCAACCAACACCTTCACAATTGCAATATGTGTCAAAATTTAATTTGGGGGGTATTACATGTTAGATTTGACAATATTATTACATAAGGCAAATATTAATAAATCATTAAGGGTAACAAGAAAGAAAGAATAGACCTTCATCTTGTCTTCCTTAAAGCCAATGCCAAGAGATTTCTTTTTTTCTCTCATTGTCACATGGGGTTTAATGGAGATATGTCACTAAGTCCTTTCATTTCATAGACTGTGCCATTTCACCCAGCCTAGATATATGAATTATTGCCACCAGGCATTCTTCTCAGCAACAGTTGAAAGAAATGAAATGTACAGATTTACAAGATCTGTCGATTTATTTTCCATAAAACATTAGTATTCTATTAAGTGGATTATTTTCTATATCATATGTATACACATATATGCTTCTGTACATATGTATATACACATCGGACATTGGACATTGGAGGTCTGGTATCACTGTAAAATTATTTAGATGAAGCAAGGTTTAATGAAATGAAGTGCAGAGAAAGTCTTAGACATTGTCTCTTCTCATTTATCTCTGAATGGATGAACGTACCTTTGCCAGGGGGTGGATGATTGAATAATAAAAGGCAAATTATAAAGCCCAATAGAGTACACCGGAAAACTTGATCATTAAGATTTTCAGATAGGGTTTCAGTGCCTTAGACTGTAAAAAAACAAAAAACAACATGTGTGCGGTATTTTATTTTTGGCAGTTTATGGGAAGTGTACTTTACAAATAAAAATTAATTTATGTAACATATTTACAACATCTGAGACACGTAATTTCTCAGCTTCACAAATTAGAATGAGCAGAAATCTGTCTTAAGCATTTACTATCCTTAGAATTTTTTTTTTAATTTTCCTGTCTCCATTCAAGAAAGTTCAGGAAACTCACATACACAACAGAAGTTTTCAGTTCCATCCCTTCTGCCTCAAGTGCACAAAGACAAAGCAGTCATCTATCTAGTTTATTTCTTTGAAAATGGTGTTCTTAAAGTATATCTTGCAGATAGATTATTTATCCCTCACAGCAAAGCTTCACAATAGGAGTCTAATAATTGCTCCTTTTCTAATTTCACTAAATGAGTTATAATTATTTTACGTCTGTTTTATGGTTACTGAATAGTAGTACCCTAAACTCTAATTATAATATAGCTTTCAAAGAAATGTATGGACACCAAATTGATGAACAGCCAGCTTGTGTAGGAACATCCCATAAAGCATATACACAGCTAATAGTTTTAGGAATAGCATGTTAAAATTCAGGAGCACAATTCATTTGTGAATGAAACAGGATATAAATTCATTGAGTTTATAGCTTCCAAGTCTGGATAGATGGAAACATGCAATTGTGATTAATACAAATAAAAAATTTACAGTTAAGCACAACATTGCTATTTTCCAATATGTTTGAAACCAATGATAGACACTTTAGTCGCATATAATACAATGTGAGTATATAGTGCCCATCACGTCACTGGATTTATAGCAATCTTTGCAAAATAAATGCTATGCGACTAAAGCAGATTGTATTATTGAAGGAAGCAATTTACCTAGGATGTTTTAATAGTGACTTTCTATTTTAAAATTTTCCATGTTATTATAATATCTTTTAAAAAAGAAAATTGATCTATGGATTTTTCTAAAGGGAGGGTAGAGGAAATGTATTCTTACAATTCAAAAAAATCCTTTAAGTCTAAGTGTTGAAAAATAACTTGTTTTAGAGGGATGTACCTTCATGTGTGATAACCATATTTTGAAGTATTCCCATAAGTTGTAAATTAGAGAATATTCACACACAGATGGAATGGGTTCCTTGTGCAATTAAAGTACATTATTATTTGAAAGAAGTCTGGTTTTATCAAAATAAATGATAATCCAAAGCAATCTTCCCTTAGTCAACAAAATTACTGCTTGCCATAAATGTGCTCATATGAGCATATTTAATTCAACATGTTTTCATTGTATTTCTTTAAATTTCAAATGGATAATGTTTACAGCTTTACAGTCTATTTTAGATACTGAGGATAACATGTAGATTTTTTTTTTTTTAATTTCAAACTTTCCAAAATATCCAAGTCATTAAAAAAGCTGAATGTGTGCTGTTCACTTTATGGTGGCAAAAGGAGGAAAGGAGACAATAGAAGTCTGAAAGAAGAGGATAGAAAGCTACCTTTGGAAGTAAAACTTTTAATAAAAAAAAGTTACAAGGCACATACTATATATATTTATGTTGATTATGCATATTAAAAATGACTGCATTAACCATCTTGAATGTACACAGTACATTGTTTACACATTCCTAATCTTTTTTTTTTTTTTTTTACATTCCTAATCTTAATTGATACTACCTGTGGAACACTGGCTCTCATTCCTAACAACAGTCATAATATTAACAATAGCACCTATTATTTAATGGGTGCTCACAATGAGTCAGATAAGAGCATTGTAACGATTATTTTATGAGGAACTTAGTAAACTAAGTCTTAACAGTATCACTATTATATGGATGAAAAACCTCAGGCTCAGAAGGTTAAACAGCTTCACTGCAATAGTTTAATCATTGGTGCTGAATATGAATCCTCTAATATTGTCTCCATTGTCAGCAACCAAAATGTTTTCAATCAAGCAACTACAAATTCACATCAGCCCTTTAATGCCTTTCTAATTCTTCTAAGACTTCCTGTGGGGTTACTTGTTTCCCCAAAGACTATACTGAACTTTAACTCAGTCCACTGAATATTTATCAAAGGCCTGTAATATGCCAAAGACTTGTACCCAGGAGTACCAAGATAATAAGGCACGGTCCCTTATCCTCAAGAGGTTTCCACGCTATTTCTAAAAAGTGATATAAACTTTTAATTTTCACATAATGTGATAACATTGTGAAAATTTCTGGAGTTGGAATGTGTAGCACAAACTGTGAAGTCCAGAAAATACTTTCTCTAAGATGATGGCTGGTTAAGGAAGGTAAGAGGGTTGTTACAGGCAGAGGAAGCCTTAGGGTGAGGGCTCAGAATCTCTGTCCAATCAAAAGTGAATAGAGGTATAGAATGGTCGTGTCTTTTTGTTGGCCTTTGTTTGTCTTCACTGATTGGGAAAGGAAAAATTGGAGTAGCAGGTGAAGGCTGAGAACGTTAGACAGGCAACCATCCGATTTACTCTGTGCAACTCTGAAAATTGGTCCTCAATTTCCAGACTATCCTCATATCCAAATTCTTTATTGTATCAATTAATTTCACTATTATAAATATTAACTCTAATGCCTGGAATAATTGCTATAACATAAATACAGATATGGAAGCTGGCAACTCCATGACTCTATCTAATAGTCTAGCAAGAAATGTTTGGTGTTATTGCTAATGTACAAGTTGAATTTTGACTTATTTTCTCATTTTACCTTGCCCCATTTCCTTAAGGCTGGACAAATTTATTTAAAGTCTGTGGCCTGGGGGCCTCTTAAGAGAAAAAAAATAAGCTGTTAAGCAGCACTGTAAATGTTTGAGATTGGTTTTAAGACATTATTTGTTTTTGGTGTAACATTTTGGCCTTTTTCTAGTTCATCAGACTTCTCAAAGTGAGCTTATTTGAATGGCTAATAATTTACTTAGCTAACAAATTCCTATGTCTCCTATTCTATCTCCTGGCACTAAACAACCTATTTATACACTAGAGAAATAATTTGATAATGAGTTTTATAATATTATCACTTTGCACTGCTTGCCTTTTTTCCCCCTAGTTATAAAGTAAGCTGGGTTATTTTCCCTTCACTAGATTGGCTATAAAACAACATCTGGGTCTCTTGAGTTTATCATTTTTGCTTCCTTTGCGCCAGTTGGGCATCCTTATAAATTTAAAATGGGCTCCCATGTGCTTCCCTGGTGGCGCAGTGGTTGAGAGTCCGCCTGCCGATGAAGGGGACGCAGGTTTGTGGCCCGGTCGGGGAAGATCCCACATGCCGCGGAGTGGCTGGGCCCATGAGCCATGGCCGCTGAGCCTGCGCGTTCGGAGCCTGTGCTCCGCAACGGGAGAGGCCACACCAATGAGAGGCCGACGTACCATAAAAAATAAAAAAAAAAAAAAGGGCTTCCATCTGCTAAAAACTTTCTAACATGTTTATTTTTTATTCTTTACCCTGAATTCCAATCCATAATGGAGAGTTGTTTTTTTTGTTATTTTAACGAAACTGGGTATACAGTATGAGAAACCATACTGTAGTTAAGCATTTGCTCAGCTGTAGTGCAAAAGGTGAGCACTTTTGTCAAGTGTGCCATGACCTCTCCTGAGGAGAGGAGAGGAGGAGACTTCTTTATCCATTTGGGTCCCCATTTCCACTACAGTAATACACTGAGGCAAATTTATTCTTTACTTCCATGTTCTAAAATTTAACAGGGCAAAAATATTATATTTGCTGTTAAGCATTGGAGCTGTTCTGAGGGTTATAAGGTAGAGAGATCACATGAATCTGAGAGGCTGATATGGGAATACCATTATCTCATTCTAACACATTCTCCTATGTCCTTTTCCTCACCATCCTTTAAGTATGATCTTTATGTTTTGGCATTATCATGGGGAGAATCAGTTACTTAGTACAACATTGCCTTCTAAAAATGGCAAGCATTAAACCAGAAACATTATCTCAAATTCGTATTTACATAGACAATAAAATTATAAAGAGCAATTCTACTAGGAAGCAGCCATTTTCTCGGTGGGTTATTTTATCCCATTCCCAACCAGGACTACTGTGCAACTTGTGACAAAACTGACTGACCTCTCTTTCTGGAATTCACATCCTTCTCCAGCCAAGTCAATGGAATGCTCTGCCCGCCCCGCCACCGCCCCCCCACCCCGGTATATGATCAAGTTTTCTTATCCACTCTGCAAGCATTTATTAAAACTCAGCCTTACTTTAAACCCAGGAGTATTGAATAAGGCATAGCACTCACCCAGCTCCCCAGAGTGATTGCAATTAGGTCAAGATCTGTGGGTGAAGATAGATACCATTTTCTCCTAATGCTAAGGGAGCTGAAATCACCTCATACTTATTTAGGGGCTCAAGTTTTCAGTTTATGAAAACATAAGCCATAAGAGGAAGTGGGGTTTAATTACTAAACAGAGTTTCAAGAGTCTGAAATCTATATCTCACTTAGCCCAGTGGCTGCTCAATCATTATTAATCAATTATGAATATTTATCAGTATGAAAGAATAAGTAGATCTTTCTCTTTTTCTTTGCATAATTAGGCATGCAAGGAAGTTTAAAGGATATAATTGTTAACCATTTGAATTCACATTAATTCACTCTTGAGGGAATTATAGGGCTGTTTCTATAAACCCCACATAGTCTGTATGTTCATGTGTTTACTAAGATAGATAGTAATATTTTGGCATTTTGCATACACCCAATAATTTTTCTTAAAAGCTTTAGTATTTTTGCTTATTGGCTTTCTACCTTTCCAATATTCTGCTTTCTTCCTACTACTGAGTATGGAATCATTTGTTCCATAGATTTAATTGTACTGATGGTTAGGATGGTGAAGAGGTTAAGCCAGCAGAACTCTAAAGTCAACCCCACCTCTGCCATTGAGTTTATGTATGACTGGAGAAATTAAATTGCAGCTTTCCCACCGGTAGGGTTAGAGAAATGCTCTTCCATAGCATATATGATTGTTATAAGCATTAAATAGTGTATAATATGTACAGTCTGGATCACTGTACTTGACATACAGTAGGTATTCAATAAACATTAAGGAAGATAATTATTGTCATTTCCCAAAGACTTCTCAAGCATTGTTTCATTAAAAACAAAAAAACAAAACCCTTAAACTCTCATGTGTAGAAATACTTGTGAGTGCTAAAACAGAATTCATGTTTTGTTTTGTTTTCAAGAGGTTGTGACTGACTGCTCTGGCCCACTATTCCTTTAATTCTTAAGCAGTTGAGGAAGTGATCTCAACCCATTATTGTCAGACCAATGGTGACTAGAAACAAATAATTTTAGTTGAGCTCTGAATTCTTCTTGGTGGTCCTTTTCTAAATTTAATACTTGAGTTTCTAAATGACTTAATTCTCACCACTTTTACCCAGTATCACTTGTGTGCCTATGTTTTTTTCTGTCTATTGTCACTGATGTTAGGACACCGAATTAGTATTCATAATTTTAGGGCTGTACCCTTTTAGGTGCTAAGAATTAGCTCAGAAGAATTCATTATATTTTCCTGGACCTCAGATTTAAAGTGCATCATGGAAGGGATCTTCATTCATTTTGTTCACTGACATACTTCAAGCTCCTAGTTTAGTGCCTGGTCATAGTAGCCACTCAAAAAAAATGTATTAAAAGAGTATTAAATAAATGGAAATACATTTGCAATTTAGTTTAACCTAGGGTCCATTGTTTTATTCAAGATATCCTAAATCAGTCCAGTTCTTTCACTCTCTGAGTTCCAGTGCTAGTCAATCATTGGTGAAGTATAATTAGCTATATTTTACAGTTTCTTGTTTTCTTAGAAATGCATCTCTTTTTAATTCACTCTTTCCTTTTCCTTTACATATTTTGTACATGTTTGAATCTAGCTCTTTCATCTTCAATTTTTTCCCTAGTCCCAGAGTAGTCAAAATGGAATACTTTGACCACATCATTCGATATCAACTGGGACGCTTATTTAAATATGCAAATTGTCAGACTCTTCCTGAAACCTATTGGCTCAGTAGCTTGGAGGTGAATCTCAAAAGTATGGACTTTTCTCACAAACCAAGTTGATATTTGATGCAGGAAACATTGCTTTACACTAATCACATTAAGTCATCATTGCCTCCTGAATTGTAAATCCCCATGACAATTTCTTGCCTGACTTTCTATGTGTTTTATCCTAAGAAACAAAAAGTTAGCTTCACCAGACTAAGCATTTCTGTTAAGACGCAATATGTATAAAAATATGTACTAATAGGAAGTTGACTTCCAGAGTGGTAGCATGAAGAGCTCTGTGGATCCTCTCCCTAGTGAAACAATCATAACTTGTGAAAATTATTTTAAATAAAAACAACTATTTAGTCTCTGGAAGTTGTTCTAAGGACATAAAGCAAATGAAGAAATATTCAATCAAGAAAATCTACTAAATCTCAGAACGAATAGCAAGAGTTTGTGGTGGCCTTCAAGCCACAACTAGTTACTTCCCGCTGTTCTCCCAACTCAGCATGATGGAAATTCCTTTCAGGGCAGGTGCACCCAAGAGCTAAGGGCTCCCCCTCCTCTCAGTTCTCATTCAAGAGCTACAGTATATCCCTGGGAGGGACAGGATACCAGCATTTCTCATCCTCCCAGTTTCCAATTCCAGAGCCTTAATTCCATGTAAGAGCAACTGAGAGGTCTGGGGCTTTCTTTCTCTACTCATCTCCAATATGAAGGGCAGAAACTCTACACCAAGTTCAACAAGCTGAGAGTACCATGGCTCTGATTGCCTTTACCCCAGCTTGCTTGAAGTACAGAGGTTCCGTGCTTGGCAAAGCATGTCAGGAAGACAAGAGACTGCCCTCATCCCTCCAAACTCAGACTAATGCCCAGCTGATGGAGTTGCAGTCTTATTCCAACTGAAGTGCGACACGTTCCATGACCCCACATCCAGAGCGGTGGCATAGAAGTTTTTGCCGGGAACAGCTAGACTATAAGAGCAGAGAGCTTTAAAGCTCTACCTGAAACAACTTTATTTTGAGCAAAGTGTGAGAAAGTTCAGACCTAAATGTGCTGTTAAAAATAATAGAGAATATGGAGGTAAGTAATTAAGAGAGGGCTGTTAGCTTATATTAGAGCAACAAACTAAACCATAAATCAGTGAGAAGTTTACCACAAATAACCAGAGAAAAAGGTAGCCAATAAGAGCCATCCTCAAATATTACCTCTTCAAAGAATCCCAGATTTAATTGGGTCAGACCATGGAGCAACTATGTCTCAGGGCATTATCAAAAACAATAGAAAAATTAGCTAGCAGTTAGTGAAGGCTAACACCTGAGTATGATGCCAAAAGGAGACACCAAACTTAAAGAAGAGGCAGGGAAAGAGCAAAGAGAGTCCTGCTAAAACCATTGTCATCCTTAGGTGACTATACAGATTCCCAAAGCTTTACCCTCTGAGGAGAAACATTAGAGGCTACACACTGAGGTGGGAAATAGTGGATCAGTAGCCACAGTTTGTATATATTATACAATTGTCCAAATTAGAAATAAAACACAAAACATGAGAAGAAACAGGAAAGTGTGACACAGAAGAAAAATATTGATCAATAGAAACTGCCCTTGAAAATGTGCAAATTCAGACAGACAAAGATTTCAAAGCACATATTTTAAATATGTTGGAAAAATAAACTAAAGGAATACATGCTTAAAGAATTAAAGAAAGATATAATCCCAATGTCTCATCAGATAGAGACTATTAAGAAAGAGAAAGAAATTTTAGAAAAAGAAAACTCTGAAATTTAAAAGTACCAAACTGAAATGAAAAATTTACTTGAGGGGCTCAACAGTTGATTTGATCTGACATGAGAAAGAATCAGCAAATTTAAAGATACATCTATAAAGATGAACAGGAAAAAAAGAAAGAAAATGAAAAGCTTACTATTAAGTACACCAACATACATATAATGGAAGTGCCAGAAGTAAAGAATGAAAAGAGAAGAAAATATTTTAAGGAAATCTGGCTGACAGCTTCCCAAATTTGATGAAAAATACTAACCTACATGCCAAAAAGCTCAACAAACTCCAAGTAAGAAAAATAAAAAGTGATCTTTTCCCAGGGTCGTCATAGTAAAAATATTGAAAGACAAAGTCATAGAACATACTGAAAGCAGCAAAGAGAAAAGCAATTTATCAGGTAGTTGAACCCCAGTAAGATTAAGAGTTAATTTCTAAGCAGAAACAATGGAACCAGAAGGTAGAAGATTGACATATTTAGAACCCACACACAAAAAACTGTGTCAGTCAAGAATCTTGTATCCAGCAAAACTTATCTTTCAAAAATGAAGATGAAATATAAACATTCCCAGATAAGCAAAAACACAGAATTTGTTGCTAGCAGACTCACCTTGGTAGAAGGACTAAAGGAAATTCTTCAGGCTGAAAGAAAGTAACCCCAGACACTTATTTGAATGCATACACAAATAGGCAAATACACACACACACATGCGCGCATGCGCACAAGAGAACCAGTAAAGGTAATTATGTAATTAAAAAAGAGAATGTAATGTATGCATCTTTATTTTTAACTGATTTAAATATAATTGTAAAAATAATGTATACAATTGTATGTTGACATAACATATAGAAATTTGATATATTTGACAATAAAATACAAAGGAAGTGAATGGGAGCAAAGTTGTATTGGAATAAGGAAATTGTATTAGATGATGAACTGATTCCATGGGAACAAAGGGAGAGAAACAGAAATGGTAAGTACTATAACAGATTTTATAAATATAGAATTTCTATTCTCTCAGCATCTTTAAAAGCCATAATGTTATACCAAATAATAGTTATACTAATGTAATGTTTGGATTTTTACATATATAGGTGTATAATAATGGCATCAAAAGTGTGAGGAGAGAATAGAGCTTTATGAGAATAGCTTTTCCGTATCTCACTGTAATTATATTTGTATAAATATGAAGTAGATTGTGATAAGATGACTATGGTAAGCCCTAGAACAACCACTACAATTTTTTAAAACATTTTGAAAACATTTATAAAAGAAAATTAAATATTACACTAGAAAATGTCAACTTAATCTCTTCCTAGAAAAAAGCAGTAATGGAGGAACAGAGAAGCAATAACAACAGCAATAATAAAACATGAAGCATATTGAAAACAAAATGTTAATTTGCAGACAAATTTAAATATCTATAATAACATTAAGTGTGAATGGATTAAAAACCCAATCAAAAAGATTGTGCACTGCAATTTAAAAAAAATCCAACTCTAAACTGTTTATAGAGGACACACTAAGATTTAGGGATACAAATAAATTGAAAGTAAACAAATGGAAAAAATAAATTTTGCAAATAGTATACATAAGAAAGTTGGAGTGGCTATACTCCAGTATCAGATAAAATAGATTTTTAAAATATTCTAGAGATAATGAGGAAAATTATAACTTTTATAACTTGTTTAATGAAAATTGTCAATCCATCAGAGGTATTTAACAATTGCAAACTTATATACAGCTAACAACAGAGCCTCAAAATACTTGAAACAAAAATTGACAGAACTGAAATGAGAAAAAGATAATTCAACAATAATAGTTGGATATTTCAGTGTTACACTTTCAGAAATGGATAGAACAACTAGGCAGAAGATAAATAAGAAAATGGGCATCTGCAAAACACTCTGCCCCAAAACAGCAGAATACAAATTCTTCTCAAGGGCGTATCTTCTCCAGGATAGACCATATGCTAGGCTATAAATCGAGCCTTAGTGTATTTAAAATTATTTAAATTATCCAGCATATGTCCTCTGACCATAATGGAATGAAATGCAGTTCAATAACAGAAAAAATTTGGGGAAATTCTCATATATGTAGAACTTAAAAAATGTGCTCCTAAATAACCAATGTGTTGAAGAAGAAATCACGAAGAACATTAGAAACTACTTCGAGATGAACATAAAGGAAGACACAATGTATAAAAACTTTTGGGATTCAGCTCTAGCATGGCTTACAGGGAAATTCATGCTGTAAATGTCCATGTTAAAAAAGAATAAAAAGATAATGAAAGAAGTAAAATCAATAATCTAATGTTTCATTTTAATACAATTGATAAAAAAGATAAAACAATCTATAGAAAGCAAAATAAGGAAACTAATGAAGACTAGATCAGATAATTAATAAAATAAAGGATAAAATTTTTTTTAAAATTCCAAAAGTTGGCTCTTTGAAAAGATTCATAAAACTGGCAAATCTTAAGCTAGGTAGACAGTGAGCAAGAGAGAGAGAGAGAGAGAGAAAGGAGAGACAATAAATCAGGAATGAAAGGGAGACATCATTACTAGTGATAATTTAATGAAAAGGAATTTATAAAAAGGCACAAACTACTGAAATAGACTCAAGAAAAAATAAAAAATAAGAATAGATCTATAAGAAGTAAAGAGATTGAATTGGTAATTGTAAGAAACTTCAAACAAAGAAAAACCCAGGTTGATGGCTTTACTGGTGAATTCTACCAAGTATTTAATTTCTTTACAAACTCTTCCAAAAAACAGAAGAAGAGAGAATATACCTTAGCTCATTCTATGAAGTCATCAGTGCTCTGATATTAAAACCAAAGACATGACAAGAAAACTACAGATCAATATCTCTTATGACTCTAGACACACAAATTCCTTAACAAAACACTAGCAAACCAACTCTGCAACAAATAAAAAGGACTATACATCATTATCAAATGGGATTTATCCAGTAAAGCAAGATTGGATCAACATGAAAATTAGTCAATGTAATACAAATTATCAACGAAAAAAGACAAAAATCACATGATTCTATTAACACCCTTTAATGATAAAAACAATAAACTAGGAAAAGAAGGAAACTTTCTCAAACTGATAAAGGGCATCTACAAAAAATTCCCAGCTAATATCATAATTAATAATAAAAGACTGAACACTTTGCACCCCAAATAAGGAAAAAACAAGGATGTCCACTCTCACCACTTCTATTCATTATTGTACCAGTGGTTCTAGTCAAGCCTGTTAAGCAACCAAATGAAGTAAAAGATATCCAGATTGAAAGGGAACAAGTAAAACTATCTCTTTTTGCATATTACATAATTTGTAGGTAGAAAATTTTAAGGAATCCACTTTAAATGCTAGAACTAATAAACATGTTCAGCCCAATTGCAGAGTTTAGGATCAATATACAAAATTTAATTGTATACACTAGCAATGCATAACCCAAAAATAAAATTAAGAAAACAATTTTATTTACAATAACATCAAAAGGAAAAAAAATCAATAATTTTAACCATATATTCTGTAAAAAGTATAAAACTTATACTCCAAAAACTATAAAGAAGGAAATTAAAGAAGACCTAAATAAATTGAAACATATTCCATGTTCATGGATTGGAAGAATCAATATTGATAAGATGGCAGATACACCCAAAACTGAGATAAAGATTCAATGCAATTCCTATCAAAATCCCAGCTGTCTTTTTTTTTCATAATTTGATAATCTGTTCTTAAACTTCACATAGAAATTCAATGTACTCAGTATAGTAAGAACAATCTAGAAAAATAAGAACAATGTTGGAATTCACACTTCCCAATTTCAAAACCTACTACAGTCTACAGTTATCCAAATAATCTGGTAGTGGCATAAGGATTGACATATAGATTAATGACACAGAATTGAAAGTCCGGAAGTAAAGTTACATTTATTGTCAATTAATTTTCAACGAAGATGCCAAGACAAGTCATTTTGTGGGGGGGCATAGGAAGGGAATAATATTTTCAAAAACTGATGCTGGAACAACTGACTATAAAATATTTTCAAAAAATGATGCTGGGACAACTGACTCTAAACATGAATGAAGTTGGACTTCTTGCTCACCATATGAAAATTAACCCAAAATGGATCACAGACCTAAAAAGTAAGAGCTAAGAGTATACAACTCTGAGAAGGAAACATAGGTGTAAATTTTCATAACCTTGGATAGGCAATGGTTTCTTCAGATATGACGCCAAAAGCACAAGCAACAAAAGAAAAAAATAAAATTTTTGAAATTAAAAACGTTTGTTTATCATAGGACACCATCAAAAAGTGAAAGGACAACCTACAGAACGAGAGAAAATATTGGCAAATCATATATCTGATAAATAATGTAGAAAATGTAGAAAATACATAAACTCAGCAGTAAAAAGACAACCCAACATAAAATGGGCAAAGGGTTTGAATGTACATTTCTCCAAAGAAGATATACAAATGGCCAATAAGCACATAAAAAGATGTTTAACATCATTATTCACTAAGAAAATGCAAATCAAAACTACAATGAGATACCACTTCACACCCACCGGAAAGGCTATTACCAAAAATGGATGAAAACAAAGAAACAAGTATTGACAAGGAGAAATTGGAAACCTTATGTACTACTCATCGGAATATAAAATGTTGTAAATACTATGGAAAACAATTTTATCGTTTCTTAAAATATTAAACATAGATTTGCCTTATGACCTCGCAATTCCACTCCTGAGCATCTACACAAGAAAAATGAAATCATATGTTCACACAAAGTTTTACACTTGAACCTTCATAGCAGCGGTATTCTTAAGAGCCAAAAATGCAAACAACCTAAACGTTCATTAACTGATGAATAGATAAACAAAAAGTGATATATTAATCCAATTGAATACTACTTGCAGATAAAAAGGAATGGAGTACTGATAAATATGGATAAACCTTGAAAACATACTAAATGAAAGAGGCCAGTCACAAAGACCACATACTATGTGATTCTATATACAATGAAATGTCCGTAATTGTCAAATCTGTAGAGACAGAAAGCATATTAGTAGTTGTCTAGGAAGAGGAAATTTGGAAGAAATGGGGAGTAACTGCTAATGGGTACAGAGTTACTTTTTTAGATGAAGAAAATGTTCTAAAAAGTAGATTGTCCTGATAGCAGCAAAATGCTTTCTGTGAGTATGCTGAAAACCTTTAAATTGTAAAATTTAAGTGAATGAATTAAATAGTAGGTGGATTGCTTCTCAATAAAGCCATTAAAATGTTTGGATTGAGGGAAGGGTTGCATAGCTCTGTAAATGTACTAAAAATCATTGAATTATACACTTAGAGTGGGTGACTATTATGGTATGTAAATTATGGTATGTAAAAAACCCTCAAAATGGTTGCTTTGAAAGCCACATGCACTATTAACGACCATTAATTTAGTTTTACAGAATTTATTTATTGTGGTAAGAAGTGGTAGATGAAGGATCTAAAAGGCAGAAATTTTGGCTATAACCGAATACAGAATATCCTGGAACTGAAATAAAATCCTGGCTAGCTATTGGGCAGTAATCGTAATCATCACCAACACTTACAGATGCTTTTGAATATTTGGAATTTTTTCTTCCTGCTCTGACTCTATTATCTCCATTTTTTGTGACCATACTGTTATAATTATGTAGGTTATCCTGAAAGACACTTTTCACCGTATTTTATCAATACTGAATGCCTTTGCTATAGAGGTATGAAGTCGATTTCAGTTTTACCTTCACTTTAGCTTGTGCCAAAGGTGTGTGTTTGCTGTAGGTATGTTTTTTGTCCTAAGTATTTGAGTAATAATAATGATAGTGATAGTGAAAATAAGAGCTAATATTTATTGAATGCTTGCTATGTTACAGGCACTTCCTATGTACTATACAGGTATTAGTATTCTTAGAACACACAACAAAAGGGTAATATTACCTTTATATGAAGAAAATAAGGATATTCTTTACTTGCAACATCTGATTAATTTGGGAGTATAAATCCCATTGTTTTCACTATTTTGAATGTGCTACTCATTTCCATCCCATCATGCAACCTCCCAAGTAAACAAACTACACTTATTAGTGTAGCTCAGTTGCTATTTGAACTTTGATATTTCTTTGTCACCAGAATCATACATAAATATCTTTGGTTGATGTGTGTGTGCATGTGTGTGTGCGTGTGCATGTGCGTGTGTGTGTGTGTGTGCGCGTGTGTGCGCTTAAAGGTGGGGTCACCATGTTACCTTACATTATTTTCTCTCCATGACTGAAGGGTAAAGAATGAAGGCTCACCTACTTTTATGCCTTAACCTATTTGAGTTCAAAACTTTTCCATCATTTTCTCCTTACTTTCCCCTGACTTTTCTTATCCCAATATTCATGTTTTAACTTTGAATTTTCACTCAATGAAAACCTATCTGTTCTGAAATCCTCCTCTGCTCAGCAGTTCCACCCTTCTAATGCCCTGTCTATATATTTTTTCCAATGTGACTGCTTGCAGTGTTTCACTAATAGCCTTGAACCCCACTCTGTCCATATTCTGGCTGCTAGCCATCAAAAACATAGCTGGGAGTGGGGGCGGGGAGAGTGAGCTGCCATTTTAAATCGTCTCTTTCCCTCCCTCTGGGAAAGGACCTTAACCTCAAGCACTTTCAGTCAATCACAGTCCAAGAGAGAACCTTGAAAATGTTCTGCAACACTGATTGGTTCCATAAAATATGCTGGCTGGATGCAGAAGTTGAGTTTCTTTTAGCTTATTTCATAATAAAGGGCAATGCATGGGCTGTATTCATAGTAATTCAAATCTGACACAAATAATACAGCAAATAATTACAGTGACCTTTAACTCACCTCAAATTTAAAGAAAGGTTAAGCTGCCCTTTACTAAAGTAAATATTTTCTGTAGTCAAGTAAATGCAGACACCTTTAGAGAGGGAATACACCGCCAAACTAAACGAATATGAAAACGGTTACAACAGAATAATTTCAAAACATAAAGAATGCAGGACTCTTCAGCATAAACAACATCCAGACATGCCAGCATCTGCCATTATTAATTTACCTTACAATATTTCCAATGGGTTTTCCCATATGTTTGCTGGGAACTGTTGCTTGAAATTTCTGTCCAGGAGGGCAGATATCAAAGAGAAATATTAAAAGTAAGAGAATTTAGCTCTTCTCTCCATACCCTGATGTAGTAAACAATTTATATTTTATTCCATAAAGCTGAACAAGCCTTAAACGTTTAAGTGGTTACCATGCAGATCCAAGTCTTAAAAAATAAACCCAGAAGACAATGCTAACTGGGCAAAGGAAACAGCTGATAAGTTTATGCAGTTCATGTACCAAGGTTTAGCTGTTGGTCAGATAAGGACCAGGTGTGTTTTTGCACATTTTAATTTGTTTAGTCTATGTCTATTTCAAATAGCACTTAAAAAAAGAAAGAAAGAAACTCAGGGGTGGACTATGTTATGTATACCTAGTCTTTAATTTTAAAAGTTTATTTAAAAAAAATAATTACTCTCTTTCCTGGGTCCAAATGCTAATGATATGTTGACTGTGAAAAGCAAGTCATCGGCTTGTTACTGCAACTGGTATCGCTCGAAATTCTCCATTCATTAAAATAAGGCCACCTGATTTAATTAGAAGTAGTCAGCATGCTTATAATATTTTTGGTCACAATTTAAATTGCATGTCTCAAATAGGGATTAAATTTACGTTTAACAGGACAATAATTGTATGTTAAAAGGAAAACCAAGTTTATTTCTTTTTGTTTCTCTCACTACAGCTTTGCCAACTCTGTAAAGACCCAAAATGTTCTTAGAGACATAAATTAATTGGTTTATTTTTAACCAATTTTTTAAAAATAAATGCAAAGTCCCAGGTCAATAAAACCCATGTCTCTCCTAACTCTGACTCAGCATTCTTTTCTATTCCTCACTCCCTTTTTGAAGTTATTGGAGCAACAGCACTGGTATACCTACTTGTTCACCAACAGGGTGCAAATCAAGGATCTGAGGCTGATCTATTAATAGCGATGGAGAGTAGGTGTTATCTCAAAGATTGTGCTTCTCTTGGGTTCTTAACTCTATATAGAAATGTCTGACATTGACTTTGATAACAATAAGTGATTTTGTAAAGGGAATGAAAATGAATTCTTAGTAAAAGTGAAAGAATTATCGAAGGGTACTGGACATCAACTATTACTTGAATTCTTTCACATTCTACACTGTTTTATTGTCCAACACTTGATGAGAAATCTTATTCCTCTATACTTTAAGGGTTTTACATTCTTTTGCAATTCATAACTTTTTTTTTTCTCAATTTGTAACTTCTTGATTCTTCCTCTTCTGATCTCTTCCTTTGAGGTAGGAGAAATTACCTATTGTCCTCCTGATATTTCTTTTTTTTTTTGGTACGTGGGCCTCTCACTGTTGTGGCCTCTCCCGTTGCGGAGCACAGGCTCCGGACGCGCAGGCTCAGCGGCCATGGCTCACGGGCCCAGCCACTCCGCGGCATGTGGGATCTTCCCGGACCGGGGCACGAACCTGTGTCCCCTGCATCGCCAGGCGGACTCTCAACCACTGCGCCACCAGGGAAGTCCCCTCCTGCTATTTCTGACAACCTTCCTCCTCTTTGGAAATTTTCTTCTTCTTTGGAAACTTTTTTCCAGGAGAAAGTTCTATTGTGCTCTAATGGACAGTGAGAGACAGTGTATAAGGGAGAGCGGAAATCCAAATCAAGAGATGCAAAAATTGATAACTTAAACATGTACTGTTATTCACTAGAGCATGGTGCTTCTGTGTATGTTTTGGGTTTAAAGGAAGATACTCCTGTTAAGCTTAGACCTCTGACCCTGACAAAAATTGACATATACCAGCTCCTAGAAGGTTCTGCCTCTTTGTTTCCAAAAATACCTACCTGTGAGATCTTGTGCCTCTTATTGAGAACAAAGCACATAACCAAATTTTAGAGTGCGAACTACCTTGGTTCCTCAAAAATGGAGGTCATAGGACTGAACTTGTGCTTTTAGGATTGTCTATTTTCTTTTCAACATTTAGGGCCCTTCCAAAACTTTGAATTTACTTGTCTGTGCGGTCTACTAATACTTGTCTGCCGTTCTCTTCTGATGTTTTTTATCCTTTGTGGAATTGAATATATATAGAGAGAGAATCTAATATATGTAGGTAATCACAGAAGTATTTCTAATACTCTTTTGCTAAATCTAATTTTCCTGTCTCAGGATGTGGAGCTAAAATGCAATTGAGTGCTATACTTAAGATACCTTTTCTTCCTAACTAACACCATTTTCTTCCATAAGTAGAGTTTACATCAATACTACAGAGGTAAGTGTGGGAAGACTACGTGTATAAAGCAATAGATAGGATGTTTGGAATCATTACTATTTTGGAAAATCATAGTTGTTTAGTTAAACTAGAGGATTCTCTGAGAAACAGATGCAGTGTTTCCCAAGGAGGAATAAGGTCCATCACACTGGGCAAGTGAAAGTATTTGCAAAGAATTAATGGGATTTTCATAATGTTAGGGGCTTTAAATGAAGTGAAGAGAGTTCCTCTAGCCATAAAGAAGGAATAACATGATCAGTAAGGGAAAAAGTACCCAACAAATAAGATGTAAGAAGAGAACAAAAGAGAGTCAGTGAATCTGATCAAAACAGCCAGGGAATCTGACCAAAAAGGCAGTAGTAAATTGACAGTTACAGCTGGTCAGAGTTTCCAAGGTATTGGGCAATATCAGAGAGTATGGCTGCTACCTATTCCAGGTAACCTGAAGCCATAGGGGATAGGATATGGGAATCAGAATAGAAAATACCAATTTTCTTGGATCTATATGTATACTAGAGGCATGATAGCTGGTTGGAATGAATAGAATTCTTCAATGTGGGGCAGCAGGTGTAAGTCATATGGACACACTGGGAGTAATAAAAAGAAGGGATCAGAATGTATTGTTTAATGCAGTGATGTGAATATAATTGAAAGTGAGACACTACCAATGATGTGAGCACCTCAGAAAAAGAGTGGTGGAAAAGTCTCTCTGGGCAAAAAATAAAATATTTTTGCATATCTCAAGAAGGCTACTTGCCCTTCCCAGAGATACCTGCAATCTTCTAATCATCATTCAAAATGATATTAAAGAGCCTTCTTTATATATTCTTGGGAGCCTTTTCTCATGCCTCCAAGAGAGAAATAATCATGTTCTTTCTGTTACCTCTGTGCTTTGTATATATTTTTAACATGACTTAGCACAGCATCTTATAATTATTTGAAAACCTGTTTGTTTCCTTCACTAGAAGGGAAGCTCATTAAAAGCAGGTTACTTTTATATTTTTTATTCACTTTTGTAAATTACCAAGCATCTAGCACCATATTTGACATATTATGGATGTTTAATAAATATTGAATGGAATTTAATTTTGAAAACTGTCCTGATTTTAACTAAAGTTTTGGCCACAAAGTTTACTGATATTTGGGATCAGTGAATCTGTCAGTGAGCACAGGAGAACTTTCCTCATTTGGGGTATACATATGGGCAGGAAGGAGGAAGTAATATTTTTTGACAAAGGCCCCTAAGAACCATGTGTGAATATTGTGCTTTTAGTGTAGTTTGTGATTTCACTGCCAAGAGTTACTGGAGATGAGGCGACCAGGCCATTTGTGTGAGAAGAAAGGTTCTTCCATTGCTGGAAAATACAAAAGCCCTTGCAGAATTTTTTTGTCTGACCTCAGTTCTTTGTAAAGCTCCATTTTTCTCAATGATCTAGCATAGTTTATCTGACACATGATGGACATGAATTTTACAAGGAAATTTGTTTCAGTCTTTACTTTGGCTGCTATGAAATTCAATGAAGCATTGTTATCTTACATAATTTTATTTCTTTTATTAACTTTATAACTTTATGTCCTTTGTTTCTTTATATTACCTCTCCCTAGGATGCTTCTTATGATTTTAGTCCTTTCTCCCTTCACCTCAATTACTTTATCATATTATTGTATGATTTTTTTTAATAACTATCTCAAATACATCTGGGAACAAGGCAGGATATAAAGTAATTAATAAGTAAAATAAATCCAGGCACGTTAGCTCCACATACTACCTGCCTGCCAATACCACATAATACAAACCACATTGCACTGTTTAGAATGAATGAAAGCAAAGGTCTCGAGTTGGTGGCTAACAGGCAAAATCCTGCCCGCTGACATGTTTTGTTTGGCCCACACAGTGTGTTTAAAATATGAATTACTTGCCAACTTTTAAGAATCAGGAAATTTTACATGAAATCTCAGTTTTTCTTAAAGGGACCTCTATTCCATGACAAAATGCATGGGTGGTAGCTGCTCCTTTTCCAGCCTGTCGTGGTCCCTGATACTCTATTTTACTTCTCCTATATTTTACTTGGCCCTGTTGAATTCATTTATATGACCTGCTAGACACTATAAAGATTTTGCTTGGGGCTCCTGCATTAATAAGATGAGCAATTTACTTAAATAAGTCATCATTATTCACTATTTTTTTTCTATTAATAAAATAATGGCAGATATTTTTGTTGTTGCTTTTGCTTCTTTCTCACATGAAGGAACTAGCTGATCTTTTGCAGCTTAAACCATAAAAGTAACCTACTTGTTTACGATGTTTCTATCCATATATTACAACTCTACTCACCAGGAGATTCATATTCAGGACATCTTAACCCTTCAACCCATAGTCCTGAATCTGGAAATAAGGCTTGGCCTTGCAACAGCTGTCAGAAACCACTGTCTTTTAGTCTTGGGTTGTAAATCTTTTGACCTCAATGAGGGTCCTAGTGACTCTTACTTAACGTAATATTTTAACAGGCTTGATTATCTTTTCTTCAGCCCAGAGAAGAGTAGAAATATTGTTAAAGACAAACAAAGCTGTAAAAGGAAAACTGGCAAAACAGACTTTGATGCTTGAAGGAGACTCCCTCCTGCCAAAAGGACAAAAACAAAAACAAAACGAACAAAAACTAAAAATTTAGAATTACTACTTGGTGAGTAGTAATTTTCTACTCACTATTTTCATAATGCTCTATTTTCATGAATGCTCAATTATGTTTATAACTTCTGTATAAGAAGATTGGGGACCTACCATATCACCCAGCTTCAGTAAGGTGCTAGTGCTTGCTCATAACAGGAAACGGTGTGTGCCTTTTCCCAACTGTGTACTCACTGATATCATGGTTTTCGCTTGTTTCCAAAGAGCTGGTCGTTAACCATTTGCCAGAACATCACTGAGTCACTTCCAACTAAAGCCTGCCTGGCTTTCTCTCCATGGCTTTGTACATTCACATGTGCTGTTGTCTATCCTTCCATACTGAAACTCGCCTTCCAAGTCCTCCATTGGAAAACTCCTAATTATTCATTAAAACCCTTTTTTGTGTCAGCTCCCCTGTACATTCTTCTCCAATTTTAAACAAAAATAATTTTTCATAATTTATATCAACACCCACCCCATTGTATTTTACTTAACTTTTTACATTTCTCTCTTTGTCTATATCATGATTTATTTTCATGAGAGCAAGGACAAAATATTTTTCTTCTCCTGATGATATATGCTTAAGTGAATCTTTCCATCCAATGCTGTGGTGGTTATCCATTACAGGTGGAACATAAGGGACTGCTGAGCCTAAATCAAGCTGATCTCTTGGCAAATGAGTAAAGCGACAACTAACCCTTCATTCTTGGCATTGTACTGTCAATTAGTAAAGGCAAGAAATCAAAAGGCAAAGGTATAAGACAGGGACATGGAGGACTAAGTTCTCCAATTTGGCAAAGGGGAAGGCACTTTAAACACCCAGTTAAACACTGAGGATGTATTTATCTTTGACTCTATAAGGGCAACCTGGCATGTCTGGCCATGTATATGAAAATACCTGATACTTGGTAGTTATTTTAGGGAAAAAAATGATTGGATGAGTTGTTTCTTAGCAACACTGGATGTTTATCTATGTTCCCTTATCCTTGCATAGCAATTTCCAAACCTATAGCAACCTAAACTTTCTGTGCACTCAACACAAATTGTGTGTGACAGGTCACTCTATTATTTAATAGAGTCTAATAGTCCCCATGTCTCATAATCCATATCACTGAATTCCTCTCATGTCAGTAACTGTAGACTAAATTTGTACCCAAATCATTTTCACCCCTAGAAGTTAAATGTGATCCTGGCAAAAACACAGCTCTTATATTATTTGGTGCTTTTATTAGTAAATAATTATGCTCAAGGAGCTTCATTGCTTGTTATAAGCTCAGGATGTGAGGAAAATTCCAAAGCAAAGACTGCATCAGTTTGTGGACATTTCTTTGTCATCACCAAGTTGTTTTTTCTTTGAATGTTCTTTGATTTTCCCCCCAAAGAAAGAAAGTCCATTCAGTAGCATCAAAGTGTGGATGTTGTCCATAGCGATCTGGATGGGAATCAGTAGCAGGGGGCTTGCCTCAGTGTCTATGGTTCAAGGGAGGATGTCACTCTTTAGAGACAGTGTGAGCAATAGGGAAGCAGGGGAAGTTTCTGAATGACCTCACAGCAAGAGATGAGTGGTCAGTTCTGTAATAATGGTTTACATTGGCAGGACTCCACTTCTGGGGTGGTCCATAGTGACATTGTCAAGAATCTCTTTCATTAGTACTGTGAATACTGCAGGGACACATTGGTTGAAAGGTGAAAAGTTGGAAACACTGCTGTTTTTCATGGCTGGGGATAAGTAGAGCCTATTGAGGAGTTATAAGAAGCTGTTTTTGAAAGAAAATACAAAACGCCAACACAATTTTAACTCTCAAATTCAGTGTGGTACAGACTCTCTCTCCTGTTAGAAATGTGGTTTCCTTTTGGTGCTGTGGTTTTTTGCTAGGAAATCTCAATTTACTGAGGGTGAGAGGTTAATGGTTTAGGCTACAGGTAGCAGCAATTATCCAAACTGGAGAGCAAATAGTATAAAATAACTGACATGCATTTTATCAAGTTTATTGATTAAGGTTTTATATTCTTTCTATTTATAGAATTGAATATTCGTTCCATGTAATGTAACAACCAGTGAAAAACTGGCATGTTACACACTCCCATGCACACACATACCTTCCTTTGACTGCTTTAAATAGTAATGTCAACAACAATATTAGGGATCTAAATTCAATGTCTGCTTTGTTGCAAGTGTGCGTTTTATTGTTTTATATATCTAAGGGAAAATGTAGGAACAATTGATAAGTTGAACAGGCATGATCAAGAGCAATTTAAATTAAGAGAATGCTTTATATTTTACGTGTAATTTACATTCAATGTGATGGCAGTTCTAGCAAGTCTTGAAAAAGGAAGATCTAAAATTGTCTGACTGCTTCATAAACGTATAATCTCATCTTTTCACGTTTGATTGACCAACATTTTAGTAGTGTAAAACTTAATGGTATGGCATTTTTTTAAGTAATACATAACAGTATCAGAAAATAAAAATCCTTATTTTATGTTAGTGTTATATTTTAGGTATAAGTGGATATGTGCTTTATTACTTGAAGGTTTTATTGCGTATTATCTGAAGTTAGATTTTAATTCATTAAGTCCATTTGGCATGTTTATTTGGATAATGTCATCCTAATTAAAATTTATTTTATGTTTTTGTAATTATAAAATAATATATGGTTATGTTAGATAATTTGACAAATACAAAAAAATAGAGACAAAGAAATCCATTATAACATTTTATTGTTTATCTTTCCCAGCTTATGTCTATGTGTTTTAATTTTTCTACTCATAAATATGTATTTTATGGATAGAAAATATTTATTGTAAACATTCAAACATTACAAAAACATGCTGAAAAAATAAACATTTCAATTTCAGAGCTAGTAAATGTTAAGAGCTTGTATAGTCTTACAGATTTTCCCCGTGAATTAAAAGTATATAATAAAATAGCAAGTTATTTTTAAGTATTGCTAAAGAAGTGGATCTATGTTATACATGTCCTTTCAAAACTTCTTTTCCCTTAAAAATAAACAAAATATATAGACTTCTAGGTAAGTATATTCTGTGTGTATTTTTAACATATTGGATCATGGTTACTTATAAACTTGTATGCATCTTTTTTTAGTCATAATTAGAGCTAGGATAATTTCTCAGCATTATGTAAAATTTTCACAATATTTTCTTTTAACTTCATAATAGACCAGTGTACTATTTAGAAATAAACACCTCCATAATTTTGATATCAGTTTGAGTAACTTTCACCATCATCATCCCCTTTTTCTTCTTATTGAACTGTATCAATGGGCAATATTGGACCAAAGATACAGAAATTTTCAGACTCTTTTTTTATATTAAGTAAGTACTCAATACTATAAAAAGTTAAACTAAAATTTTTTTACTAAAGTGGATAAGAGTACTTGTTTCCCTGAAATTTCATACTTAGATGGTCTTATTGATAAGTTTTCCTTTTTAATTTGCACTAAATGGTAGGAAAAAAGGCCTTCTTGCTAAGAGTTTCACCCTAATTCTCACCAAAATCTACTGGTATTTCCAACAAATTATTGAGTGATTTAGTATGGAGCAAAAACATGGCAGCTAGAAAACTAATGGTAAGAAATTATTCCCAGATTAGTCCTGCAGTTTTTGAGAACATAATTACAAGAATTTACAATTATAACAATGATATGGAGAAATTTAGGGTGTTTGCTTAAATAGTTGCTACACAGTATATAAGCATAAATGGCAGCATTACAACTAATGATGTGTTAAAATGTAACTAGAAGTGGCCTGACTCTTGGGAGGTAAGGCTCTGAAAGGAAAGCCTACCAAGGATGCCGTAAAATGGATTTTACTATAAGGATCTGAAAGTTGGCTTAGGTGATTCCTCTGCTTTAGTCATGAAGTCCTCCACAGGTTTTTTCCAGATGGATGTAGGATTAAGGAAAGGGGACCTTTATCCTCATTATCATGTCAAAATTATCTGAATTTTGCTGCTGGCCAGGTGCCTTTTGCCTTGATTTTAAAAGTATAGGAATCTCAGCCTCAATCTTCAATGTGAACCCAGTGCCAAAAACATGAATAAGATTTCCTGGGACTTCTGGGGAAGGAGAGTGAGCCCTCATTTTTACTAAGTATCTCTCATTTCTTTTGGATGCATTTTTAAAGTAGACTGCCCCCAGATTTGTTCCACATTTATAGATACTACATAAGATTGTACTAGATGGCAAACTCCTGGAAGACAGAAACCATGGTTGATTAATCATTACATGCCATCACATACAGAGTTGACACTCACAACATGCTTGCTTAAAACAATAAGTAAATGAGTGAATGTGTGGACTAAGATGGTGAATGAATGCTATTAGCTAAGGCCGGAACTAAGAATGTGGTGCTGTATTGAGGTTTCTCTATTAGTCTAAAAGCTTCTGGAATGTCCTGACTAGATCATCTGATCAGTATGTTAAAAATAAAGGAGTTGCCTGAGGCATGGTGCAATTATATCCCTTTCCTCTACCTTGACTGAGTCCCAGAGATTCCTGTGAGGAAGTCCTTGGATCAATCTTAGTCAAGGATATAAAGAAGAAATCAAGGTTTACATTGGTGTATCTTGTACTTTCTCTCTTGCTTTCCTTCCCGTGTTTGGAATCTAGGTGCCAATCTCCTCATGCTGCCTCCCTCTCATTGAAACTTTCTCTGGGGAAAGAATCTGGAAATTTTATTTTCGTACGGGCACAAATGACAGATAAGGCTTTGTCCCTCTCATAGCTATTTTTACCATTAACAGCTAACTTTTTTTGTTTGTTTGCCTTTTGCCAGAGTTTTCATGTTGAAATCCAGGTATCTGTGACATGGGGTTGGTGGTGTCTTGGAGTTCAGAGACTTAACTGATGTAAATTTTTACCTTCTCTCTGTTCATTCATGGGTCCTGGATCTGGTCTCAGATCTACAGCTCTCTTGAGTGGAGTGGGGAGATTATCTCTGCTCCATGCTATTTTGGTCATGTATTCTATCCTCCTTGGACTTCCCCAAATCTCATCACTGTTATTGGGCTCTGTCTCCCTAGGGGTGCATAACAGGCTTTGCTTTTGTTTTCACTCCCATGAGATTTCATAGGAGGTTGGTGCTCCTCTTATTAATATTAATCTAACCTAAATGTGAATCTGAAGCATGAGTATACGGCAGGCCTACAGTGAAGTTATTTATGGGGATTCTAGACTCTGGCCATTGTTGTGAAACTTGGTACTACACTGGAAGAAAGTATTTGAGTTGTAGAGATATGAGAATCTTTTGGAATCATAGAACTTTAGAAGTGGAAGTGACTTTGGAAATCATCTTGTCAGGATTTTGTTTTTTGGGTTTTTTTAAATTTTAAAGATGATTAACAGTATGAATAAATGCAACATTGGGCACAGTGGACTGTACCAAGTACTAAAAGTGAGCAAAAAAAAAATGGTGAATGACTCTTCTGCCATGCTTAAATGTGTTATGATGGAGAATTACACCTCCCATGAAATAGTTAAAATCACCCTGTCCTCTTTATAAATGTTGGATGAATTGATGGCTCATAAATATTGGATGAAACGATGAACATAAGAATAATACTAAAAACACATAGAAGATTATTATTATTAATAGTTGAAAATTTGTTTTGCTTTGTGAAGCCCAATGTATGTTTTCTAGGTTTAAAACCCAAGATGAAACATACCTGGAATCCCTCAATAGAATCACATTGTTAGATTCATGTGTCTTGGGTTGACATTTTCGATGTGTTTGCACTGCTTCAGTTTTTCTTTTTTTTCCATTGGTTCTATAAGTACATAGATGATAGAATAATATTTGATCTGTCATGTTAATGAATTTGTTATATTAAAAATAAATGAATTAAAAAGGTAAGATCTATACATCATTTAGAAAAAGCTGTTGCCTAGACAAAGATAATTCGGCTGGTCCTTGCTGAGTTTGGACTTCCTGTTTTACTCACTGTGTGTTAAGGACAATCCAAGTCATCAGCATTTTCTAGGTGAATGGTGGGTTGTCCATAACAGTGCCCTTTCCTTCCATTATGGTACTATATCAAATGTTTCTCCTTCAGAAATGCTATGTGATATATAAATATATATAAAATGCAATATACAGTATATTGTATATATATTTGGGATACCAGTATTTCAAAAGGAACAGCTTGATATTTATTGATGCAAATTGGCATGCAATTAAGACTTTCTGAACACTAAAAGGCAATCTAAATTTACCAAAAAGAAAAAAGAAAAACAAGAAAAGAATTGATTGAGTTGTTCTCGCTAGTTTGTATGATAACATTCCACGGGTCTCTGGGCCCCAACCAAGGTAAACTGAAAAAAGGATTAACTGACTATTGCAAAGGCTAATTTACAGAAACCACATGAGGAGTTCCTGAGCACAGCCCAGATAACAAAAATATTATCCACGTTGTTTACGGTGGAGTTAGTTTATTAGTTGGAGTGCTTCATTATGTATAAAAGATGCCAGTGATAGTCTCCTAGTCAAAATAAACAGGCATAAAGTGTTCCACATATACAATTTGTAGTGAATAGTTACTTTGCTTTTTATTTAATAATTGACCATAAATGGAGTCAAAGTGCAAAGGGAAAAACTAAAAAAGCAGTCCACTAAGGGCTTTTTGAAAGATTGATAAATAATGTGGAATCTCAATTAGGCTGTAGAAGGAATGCAGATATTAAAAATTTGGTCAAGAATCTAATTAGCTGGAGGTAATTAAACAGTCTCACACGGGGTCATTAATCTTTTCCACAGACCTTTGATGTTTTGCACACTGTCTCCTAGTCATTAATAAAATTCATAACACTCCACTTTGTGCTGTTTTATCATCATGTTTTTTCTCCGTAAGAGCATAGAGCAAGTGTCATTGTATCACAAGGGACTTACTTTAGTTAATTTCTTTTCCTCCCCCCATGCTTGTTCAGATTAACCATTTAATGATCCAAACGAAAAGCAAAGGCACATTTAAACTTGTCTTTAACTTTAGTAAGTAATACAATTTCATAATTTTGTCATCATTACTTTAAAAAAGATGAGATCTCTATTATTCCCATTCAAATGTTTCTTAGAAATGGTAAATTACAGTGGAAGTACATTTAGTTATCTGGAGATTTACATAGTCACATATTAAACATGTAACTTCTCAAAAAGCAGAATAATTATTTAATTAAGGAAAACAGACTAAATGGAAATTGTAGAACACAAACTGTACATTGAGCAAGAAAAAAGCAGAATGTCATTTCAACAGTGCTTTGTTCTGATAAGTTTCAAAGTAATACCATATTCAGAACTGGCTGGGTTGTAAAAGACAAGAAAATACAAAGATTGCATTTAGAAAACATGATTCCTGTGATTGGAAGAAAATATTTTATTCATTTTCATAAATGCAATGTTTGTGTATGTGTTATTTTATTTCAGTCTTTTAACTAAATACATTGCTGAAAAAAAATGAAACCTGTTGTTTCACAGAATTGATTGCATTTGTAATAGAACCTGTTACTCCAAAAGCCATTCCACCTGTCCCCTGGTAGACTATATTGAATTATCAGAGAATGCTAAAAGAGATGAAGTAGTTCTGAACATTTGACTGCAGGGATAATGCTCTCACAATGATGGCATAAGAGAATATGTAGGAAATGAGTTAGTTATCTCAGAACACCTGAAGACTTCATAAGCATTCATTTAAGAAATCAATAGAAAGGAAGTCTGCAGCATATTAAATACAAAAATGCTATTCTGTATTAATTGGTTGTTTCTGATTGGAAGGTTTTCAAACTAAACAAAAAACAAAACTACAGTTATATGTCTATTTAATAGAATAAATCTTCCTAGAAAAAAATTACTTGTTTTCTGAATTTTAGGAATTGTTAGATATTAACTCAACTTCTGATATTGTATTTTGTGTGGGTGAAATCACGACATATTTTCTTTTTAAAAAAGAAATGCTCATCTTCCAAATAATTAGCATTGTTCTTTTTTAAAAGTCATTTTTTTACCTAAAATCACAAATAATATTTGCATGAAATTAAATTCTATTTCTTGAAAATATCATTATAACAAACTGGAACATTTCTATATATATACCTTTATTTATTTAAACATCAAGAGAAAATAAATACATTTAGAAAAGAAAAATGTGTCATTAGCATTATAAAGAGAAAGCTTATATGAAAGAAAAATGTCTTTGACTACTCACTAACAGTGCATTATGTAAGATTGAGACACAATCCATTAGGCATAATACGAAGAGAGAAAACATCTCAACTTCACATACAAAAGGAGTTGCTTAGAAAATCCATGTGAAATCCCCAATCAAAAATAGAAACACCCACTCACATTGATTAAAATTTAATAGTGATTTGACTAATCAGGATGTTTATTCTGAGCAATTACATAGTAAGGCTAATTGTTAAATTTGTACAGCTTTGTTATTCTCAATTCTCCAGTGACATAAATTTAAAACAGGTTGAAGTTAATGACTAAAAGAATGTAAATAAAATAGTTAAGTGTTTTAAAATATTTAGAGGGCTTAATACCATGCTGGAGTAACACAAAATATTTAGATCACACTGAACATCAGACCTCCTGTGTTAGAGTCTGCACTTTTGTTTGTGGAGCAATTAGTTATCTTAGGTGAGGTCCTGAATTGGATATCTGTTTTAAAAGATATAAAGTAAATTTATACCACACAAAAAGTATAAATGGAATTTATTTGACTGCATTTGCATACAATTTTAAATGGAAGAGTTTACATTTTAAATAGGTATCCTTGTGCCTATGTGTTTGTCTGAGTTTTAGGTATGTAATTTTTATTGGGTATATTTCATGTAGGAGATATCGTCTATCTTAGAGAAAAAAATAACAACGGACACACATATTAATGTAATTTATCATTGTGTGGCATATAAAAGCACACATCTTAAAAAGCAGTTTTAAAATGTAATGATTTAACTGTAAATAAAAAACTATGTATTTAATAATAAATGGCATCAAAGTTGCATTTTCATGAGAAAATAAACTCCATAAATATAAAAGCATTGAGAAGTTTGTTGTTTTAATATTTAAGTGGTTTATATGCTATATTTGTTATTAGCTAACTGGATATTAATGTCTGCTTTGAATAGTCTGCTCAAAAATCTAGAAGTATATGTAATTTAACAGATAAATATTTTCTTTGTTTTCTTTATGTCTATTGGTCCTAGAATTTTAATCTATTTTTTTAAGTAAAGAAGAGCGAGAGACAAAAAAGTTCAATAGTATGAGTGAGGTTCAGTACCACCGCCTAATTTCTTGGTTAACTGTAAGGTCATTCCCCAAACAGCAGGGCATAGGGGAAATATACAATTCTGGAATCATTATATCATTTCCTGTCCTGTTTCCTGTCAACTGTTCCTGCCAGAAATGGCTAATAATGACCTATTTTCACCAAGTAATAGAAGAAGCTGAAGTCAGAATTATGCTGTAGAATTAGATCTCTTTCCTAAATGTAGTTATAAAATCTGGACTAAAGAGGGCAGGAGATACTCTACAAAAAGAAATCTACAGAGGATCAAAAATAATCTCCATGAACAAATCATGCATACATTTGAGTATATGATAGTGATTTATTTTCAATAAAATCTGTATAAATGCTTTAACTTCTTTGATTCCTTGACTAACTGGAGTTTCAGCAATATTTGTAGGTGTGAGCTTTCCTTACATTGAGTGTTCAGCTTACCTCACTGCATTAATATTGGATATAGAAGTTTTTAAAACATTCCTTTAGATTGTAGTTTCCTTCTGGGTATATCAGAAGCAAGGAAATTAATAGTAGCCTATAACTAGGAAACATGTCTTTCATTTAGTGTAAAATATGAGGTCTATTTTAATCTTTTCTCCATCCTCAAACGTATCTTTTAAAACCCATGACAACATATATCACAAATGAATCTCTCTCCAAATTAATGTGAATTTCCCTGGATATGCAAGCTAAATAGAACTCTAATTCTAATTTTCTACTCAATGCAGGAACCTCCTCTTCCCTTTTGTAAGTTTTATAAATTTATCTGGCAAAATGGAGAATCTGAAATTGGTGTACATACTGAGAAACTGATGAATGATAATGATCATCACTTGTAGGTAGGTATTCAAGAGAAATTGCTAAGAGACAAGGCATGCTAACTTCTTCCTTATTTTCAAGCTGCACACATTTTTATTTTAGTCTGTAGATATCTAGTTAATCTCACATCTCCAAAAACATTTATAGATATTTAGGTAATTAAGTAAACTGAAGAAATAGTTCTCTGAAACAAATCATACTGTATTTTGCATATGGTCAATATCCAGTTTGTTAAACTTTACAGAATACCAAACTTTCACTTGTTCAAAATGTATCCTTAGAAAAATGTTTAACAGTTATTGGGATACTTCAGTTATTCTGACAATAAATATTTTTCTAACCTAGTTTACTTTAATATAAAATTTAAATTCTAATTATGATGTTACATGAAATAATATAATTCTTATGTTGGATCTGAATGTCATTATATTGACCAAGTAAACTTAAAACTTGAACAGCCAAAAAAAAAAAAAAATCAAAGTGTTTAACCTTATTGACAGGATGAAATATTCAAGTAGTTGAAGATAGTCATATGTAAAGAATTCAACACTGAGTTTAAATGTCTGGATAACTGCTTTCATCTGGGACAAGTTTTGTAATTCCCCACCTCTCAGCACATCAGAAGTAAATATTGGTCCTGTACACTTGGATTCTTCTAAGCAGTGGACACTTCTATCAGGCAGAGACTAAGGTAAATAGAGGCTAACCTTCTCTGCAATTTAGATGAATGCAAGACTCTGTCACCCGCCAAATCACAAGAACATGGGTTCTAGGCCACACTTGCCCACACCTGTAAATAACCATTTTTTAAATGCTGAATCAATGAATCTCACAGTCCTCCCTAATGTCTGTCATGTGTTTTATTTTTCTGTCTTACAAAGACCAGATTTCTGGTTACTTGGAGAATTGGGGGATAAGAGGCCATCTCTGTTACAGTGAAAATGAGCTTGCAGATAACCAGGATAATAATCAATAAACTCAGGGGCGTAGGTAAACATCATTTGGCATTTATAATAAATTTCTAACAGTGAAAAGAGTATTTAATGCAAGTTTTTCCTAGTGTCTATGGTGTGCATATTGTATTCTGTAAATCTTCCAAAATGTGATATTCTGAAAATTCTACATAATTAGTTAAAACATTCTCATAACATCTATAGATCATAAAATATTAAAAATTTGTGACTCAGATTTCTGGGTGGCATGTGGGTTATTTTGTGTGTGCTGATGTCCAGGTTGTTTCTGAATGACTTGGTTTCCTAGAACTGAAGCCCTCCTAGATTTGAACTTAAAAATTTAGTATCACATTTCACTGCTTTCTTCATACCTAGATGAAGGTCTTTGCCATAGCTACGCTTATTGCTTTAAGTCCACATAAGGTACTTCATTATATGCAGTGCCCTCTTGAAATTTACAGAATTTTTTTTTTCATTTGCTGAAAACACATTATTCCATGTGTTGAAGTTTAATTTACTTCAGGTCGGTATTTATTGAGGGCCCACTCAGAAAGTCTGAAGACAGTAAACTAATTTGTCAGAGGAAACAAACAGACATTTCAGTACCTCATTTTCCTTGAAATGCAGGAATATAATCCCAGCAACTACTGCTTTATAAGACAAGGATAAGAGAGGCAGAGATGATATGGAAACAGCTTTTTTTTTTTTTTTTTTTTTTTTTAAATCAGAAAATCAGAAGATACTCCCGGATTGCATCTTTGATGGTCCTGGATCTATAGTGGGCAGGAACAATACTGGAAATTGTCCATGGAAGTTAGGCAAATAATGCTACTTTAAAATTAGATTCACTGTGTTCTGAATAAAACATATTGACCTGAATTTTAAACAAATGATACACTGTGTAAGAGGGAAAACATTAATCAGGGTATTTTACTTTACTTCATGATAATTTAAGTTATATTTACCTTATAGATACAATAAAAATGTATAATTCCTAACAAGTTAATTCTTAAATAGGTGTGACTATGAAATAGCAATGATGATTTTTTTTTAAAGATATACAAATTTTACAAAGTTTAGATAGGGTTAACCTTCAATATAGGTATTTTAGACACTTAGTACAATCAAAATGCTAGAGCTTCATTTGTAAATTTCTTCAGATCTCATTTATCACTTTTTCTTCTCCTTTTTCTCTGTCATATAGCTGTTTTGTCCCCAGTTACTCAGCATTATAAGGTAGAGAAATCACAGGTTTTAACCTCATGGAGTATCAATCTCTTTATCTAAAAAAAGAAATAAAAATAATGCCCATTATCACAATTCACTTAGACTATAGTTTCTGGCATTAATTTTATCTCAGTTCCTTAAGAAAGCACTAGAATATTTGAACAATAGCAAGATAATTGGAAAAAATGTACAACCACACTTTTTAAGAAGGTAACAGATCTGGATATATGAAATATGAATTATTTTTCAAAATCATTCACAATTTAGAGCTCTTCCTCACATGTAGCTAATTTCCTTTGACTGGATTTGTACACAAGTTGGGGCCAGTTAACTCTAACACAAGGCTGAATTCAGTACTCCTGGCACTGTCCTTTGCTCCTTCTTCAGGCAGTCAAGATCCACCATTAAGACAAACCAAAGTGGAGGAGCCGGTATCAACCCAGGAGAACAATCAATGAAACTATTTCTAGTTAAGGAGCAGGGAGTTGTGCTGATAGCTAATTTTAGAATTAAAAATGTAGCTTATTGATTTACATTTTCCAAAACTCATGTGTATTTTTTAATGTAAAGAATACGTAGACAGAAATTATAGTGTTTTATCTTCATCATGTCCTCTGTGAAACCAAAGAAATGGTCAGTGCATCCCCTTAATTGAATGAACTGATATAATTAATTTTAAAATGTTATTAAGGGGAGGTGACTATTCATGTTAAGATGCGAGGGCATTTGAATAAAAATAATAGCTTTTGATATTCATCTAAGCAACCTCCATCAATAGTGCTTGCCATGGAGAACAATGGTAAATGACCTCATTTTCCGTTCTTTTTGGAGATTTTTAGTCTTGTTCTTAAGTGTGTGTAACATATTTCAGAGCATCCTTTCCCTTTAGACTTTTCCATTTCACCTTCTCTTCTTCTTCATTCTTCTTTTGACTGCCTTTGAATTTTCCCCTGAACTTTGTTCTTTCAGTGAACTTTTAACCCACTATTTGAACTCCAATTCCCTAAGAAGACTCATTAACTTTATAACTGGGATTAGAATACAAAACAACTGTTGGTTCCAGGGAATTGTTCTAATTTCTTTTCACTCTACCCCAAGCTGTCACTTCAAAGCATGTGCTTGAAATACGTCACGTAAAACAACAAAACTAGACTTTAGCTGCTTTAGTCTTTTAAATTTATAATATAGCTTTGTGGGAAGCAATGAAATATACATATTGGAGATGTCTTACAGCACCTGAGGAAAACATAAATTCAGACTTTGAATGAGACATTACTTGGTCTTGGTAGATTTGTTCTATATGGTTAACTGGGTTAATTTCATTTTTGACAATTATTTAAAAATTTTTTAAATGAAATCTTTACAGAGAACAGTTAAATTTAACAATTTATTATAATGACTTCTTAACTAGAGTAGAAAGATTTACTTTTTAGCCATAATTTTTAAGGAAAAATAAGCTTTAACATCATTCTGTATGCATGGATTTGTGTTCATCAAATTGGTCTCCTGCTTCTTTTTTATTATCAAGTGACAGGTTCATTATGTGAAAGTATTCTGTAAATTTAAGTTCTTTTCACGTAATGATGTATTTTCAATTAAAGAAATATTTTAATTAAGAAATATTTAGACTTTCAATTATATATATATTTAACTGAAGTATAGTTGATTTACAATATTATATTAGTTTCTGATATACAATATAGTAATTGAATGTTTTTGTAGTGGGTTAAAACATACATTTAATGTTGAGAAAGTAGTTGGGAAAAAATTCCCCTACTGTATGTAGATTTTTGTTCTTCTCTTAAAAATGTTGTAGTTTATATACTCTACTGGAAAATCCAGCCCTAATATCATATAAGAAGAATAAAGCATGTTACCTAGAGTATGAAAATCTTACAGAATG